>NW_009953645.1:572574-582311 GCF_000747805.2 Chaetura pelagica | reverse complement strand
AAGCTTGAGTTAAGGAAAAAAAACAAAACAAAAAACCCAAACTGAGCTTTAAATTTTACTTTCTGGATAAGAATATGTAGCTGCAGCTCCCATTGAACATTTGTTTGGATTTTTTTCAACTTATGCCCCTCAAGGATCCCTGCTACATGCATCTTCCCTCTCTCCCTCTCAAAACCACACAATTTAGTTGATTCCTATATTCAGGGATAATTTACCTCAAGTAGGACAGAAGCAAGCAATGATTTGCAAAATCTTCCTCTTCAGACACAGCACATCACTCTGGCTATATCAAACCAAATTAATCCCAGCTGCATCCATCAGACTAACAAACTCTGATCTCCTGGTTATGGGGTTGGCTTCCATAAATCATGAGCCAGGACATGGTCATAATCACCATGTATCTTCACTCCACACTCCTGCACATGGGAAGGAAAAGCCAGGTAAAACTCTGGTTGTTCAACAACTCCTGTAAAAGAGGTGAACTCCTAGCAGGCTACAAAGCATCCCTGATGAGCATGATCTGCATAACCACTGCATGTTTCATGGACTTGAGCATTCATGCTCTCCTGGCAGCACAAAATGGTCTCTGAATATCATCCTCCCTTCAAATAGTGCACACAGCCTCCTTCCTGCCCCACACTCTCTTGGTCCTGAGTTTCAAATTTAACATTTCCCATTACACAACTGTTTTTGGAAACTCAGTGCAAGTTCAGTGCTACCACATGGCCACCACCTCCCCAGGAACCTGTCAGGGACACGTCACAGCAGCATGAAAAGTTATATTCCTGTTTATGAAGTTGGCCTTATTCAGTATAGTCCAATTATTGAAATTATGTAACTGAAGGAAGATAGGCAGGGATAAGTATGCAGATAAACTAATAATGAAAATGTATCTGCAGGATTGTATGGGGGAAGGGGGTGGCAGGGAACAGCCCATGAAGACTGGAGTGTCCAAACTCAAAGGACACACAATCTGCCCCTGGCTGCTGGAGGCTGGAGCTGCCAGGTACACTCAGCATATGGAGGAAACAATTGAGCAATTAGAATGTGCAAGATGGAGACCACCTGGAGGAAGAATTCACATAGGATGCAGCAATGTCCCAGCCTAGACAGGGGCTGGTGGACAGCTGGATCACACCAGGGGAATCAAAAGACAGGTTGTCATGCCATGTGCTGTCCCTCACTGACCACCTGATGGCACAAGGAACCTGCACAACAAACCCTGAGTGACTGGGCAATAAGTGGAAAATCCTGTCCATTCCCAGTGAGAAATGTGTCTAAAGTAAAACCTGAAAGAGCCAGCTGTCATCAGCTGGGAAGCAGCTGGGCCCTGGGAAGCAGCAAGCTCAGGATGCCAGCACCTGCAGATGGATGTGCTGATCTCTGGGCATAAAAGAACCAACAAAGAACGGAAAAGAAAAACCCAGTCTCTTGGTGTCCTCATCCTAAGATCCACTCAACTGATCCAAACTTAAAGTTATGACAATTTGTTTCTTAAACAGAACTTGAAATCTCATGTTGCTTTTTTCTAACCATTGCCCTACACAAGGCCAGTAAACCAGATCAAGGCTTTATCCAGTAACTCCTCTGAGGTTTCCTGCCACACAGTCTATTCATTCACCAGCTGGTTACACAATTCAGGCTGCTCAAAATAAACACTTCCACTCCTGATGTCACACCACAGCATGCACCCTCTCACAACAAATATGCAGGGAGCACAATTAAATAAATAGTACTAAAATCCTGCTCTATGCCTGAGAAAGTACTCTTCCAAATTACACAAAAGATTGGAAAGGGTGAGGGCAGAAGGATGTACTGATGTCCTTCATTAGCAGATGGCAGAAGTTAGCACTGAGCAGAGTCCTCTTCACACTGACCATTACTTAAAGCTCCAACAGGGAAGAGATAGAAAAATCAGGCCAGAAATGAGACTACAATTAAGTCCCTTGGGTAATCCAGAGATGAGACTGAGGAGAAAAAGTTTGAGAGCAGTAGCAACATAATTTCCAAAGCCTACAGAACCATCCTTTCTTCTGCCCTCATTGAAAAATGGTTTTCAAGTAACTTGATAAGAAAAAAGAAAAATATTTTTAAAAGCATGTCTTGTATAATACACTTGAAACTTTCCTTTTTTCCTTTGTTTTAAGTGCCAGTGATAAAGTGTGTAAAGTTTTTCAGGATGAGGATGGAGGAGGTTCAGCATTGCCAGATACTGTTGACAAGACACTTTGCTTTTAATACGTAACACAGACATTCATGCACCCACTCAGGTATACTTCTAAAATATACCACCTGTAAAACCCAGAACCACTTTGATCACAACATTTGTTTTATTACAAATTTGTTAACAGTGTATTATGCTCCTACAACGGTTTCAGGCTCTTGGTGGCCTAGCAGAGTAGTCTTGAAGCTTGTTAAATTGGACCAATGAATAAATCTATCTATATACACACAGCTGCTCTATGACTCAAAGATTAAAATGACATAACTGGTTTTGGCAAAAATACACAAAAAATACTTTAAAATAAGTTCTAGACTAGTGTCTTCCTCACACAAAAAGATGAAATAAGGCTAAGAATCACTGTTATAATACAGAAGAATTCCTAAAAGTAAACTAAAACATGCAGTAAAATGTCCTCTTGAACAACTTTGCATGGGGTAGTTCCAGTAATTTGGAACTCTAAACTTTGGCAATAAAGAGGGGTAACACCACAAAAACATCCTAACTGTCCTCTTTGGGAAGGAAGGTCTGAGAACAGCTACAAACCTGATGGCAAATGCCACAACCATCTATGGCACACTGAGAATTCAGCTCTGGAGACACCTCAGACTTTCAAACACACAAAGACCAGAGGCAAGGATCTATCAATTGAACAGTTAGGATAAGAATCTGTATTCAGATGAATCATATACTTATTTTACCTACCAAAACAAATTCCACAACTTCAGTATTTTGTGACATGCAGCAGATCTTCAGGTAATTCCAGACTGGCAAACATGGTTAAACAGCAACTTCCAAAAGTGTAATCCTGAAAGAAAATGTTTCATCAGACAATGATGCAAAATAACAAAAAAACTCACTATGACAAAGCAAATACCTTGATTTTTAATACTCAGTTTTGCACCAAATCCAACTCCCTCCATAGTAATGTAAAAAACATGTGTTACTAAAATATTAACAGTAAAAACTGAAGATCTAGAGAAATCAACATTTAATTAGACATAAAATCTGAATTTGGCTGGGTCTGAATCCCTTTGGCTGGAAATAACATTTTATTCTTCTGAACAGGGCAAGTTTTACCTAGAAAAATCTCTTTATTTAAGTCTGAACATAAACTCTTCTATATTAAATTATTCTTCAGAAAATGAAATTGGCACAAGTAGGATGCACTTCAGCTCCTCCTAAGGGGGCACCTAACCTGGCTTAGGTCCAGCACATTCCAGGAACACATGACAAACCCACACGACCACCTCAGATGGATGTTTTTATTGCAGGTGGCCAACAAAGCCAGGTGAATTAATTTCCAGAACCTGCTCCTGTTCATGGTCTCATCAAGTTGCACTCAAACCTCTCAGGGTAATGAAAATGCTGCAGCAAAGCTAATGGCCTCAGTGAAAACAAAACACTGCCCCTCAAATCAAGAATATGTATATTACCAGCCCAGTGCTGGTTTTCAAACAAATTTTCTGCTTACATGCCAGCCTGCTCACCAGTGGTGAAGGGGTCACCCATAAACAAACTGGGGAAGCAGAAGAGGGAAGAAGACTCAGAAAAACAAAGCAGAAATGTGCTGTCTTCTATCCAGATGAGGAAGTAAAATCAGTTTTCAAGCCTGAGTGCTTGGCCACAGCCTTTGCACTCCTGCCAGCCCAGCAACTCCAAGGTAAGGAAAGAGTATTACACTAAATGCAACCATTCTCATTAAAGCCTTTGTAGCAGTTTCAACAGTCACCTAACACTTTTCAACCTCTAGTATCTTCCTGCATTTCTAAATTAGTATTCAAGAAGCAGTACAGTATGAAGTAGAAGACCTGAGTGGCTAAAACATAAGCAGTAACTTTGCTCTATCCAGCTAGATACAAATCTGCCCAAATCATACATAACTGAAGACTAAGCCAACAAGCAAAACCAAAATCTGCAATTCCAAACCTTAATTTATTAAGTGTAAACCAAAACTAAAAAAGCCTTCCATGTTCTACAGCAGATCATGCAGCAGTTCTATTTTTTCACCCTTTTTATAAAGGTTGTTCCATGGATTATTTTAGGCAGCCTAAAATTGAGTCACATAGCAAACCGAGTGGTTATCTCCAAAGCCCTGCTAAGAGTTCATGTGAAAGGACAGTCCTGACTTTCCCAGGAAAAGCTGCTTTTATGAAGGTCTGAAAGCTGACAGAAGTCAGCCCCATGCAGATTGCCCCTGCCTTAGCACAACAGGACTGAAGGTACTGAACTGGAGGGAAAATCATCTGAACTCCTGGGTGTAAGGAACCAAGGGGCTTTTTGTTCCTCCAGTTCTCTCTTCTGAGGGGAAGGGTGATCTTCCCTCACCAGAGAGCAGGGTATGAGATGGTCTGCACACACTCAGCTGCTGCAGGGAAGAGAGGACTGAGAAAGTTGGGCTGCCCTAGCAAGCTCCTGTAAAATACTGAGGATGGTCAGTCTGGGCTATGGAAGGAGGAACAATTCCCTGCTGCTGTCACCATTCCCTTTGTACCAAATTTGGGTAAGGAAAATAACTCATCGACATTGCTTCATTAACTCCAGCTTTACCTGACAGAGATACTTTGGAAATGCCTAGAGACTGGAGGCAAGGAATCAGTAAGAATAGCCCTGTGAAGCATTCCAGCTACAGCAAATGGGTTGTTCAGAGCTTGTGCTTCCCCAGACGTCAAGAAAACAAGTCAGCCAATGGGAAGCAGGACCTCATCCACTCCCACTGCTCCCACTGTTCTGCTGCGCTCCCAGACCAAGGGTTTCTGACAGGAGAAAATGACAGCTTGTTATAACACCTGTGGCCTTATCCTGATGCATGCTGATAGCAGGGTTAGCAGAACACTGGTTTGGTAAAGTTTCATCAAGTTTATTGAAACCCCACAACTCACACCAAGCCGCAGCGGACGTCTCAATTGAGCCATGAATGTTTATTTCAACAAAACTTGACTGTCAAGATCATCAGAGTTGCTTTAGAAAGCAAGATGATCACTCCAGAATGAGTTTTAACTGCAGCTAGGGTAGCCATATAGAAATTCCCACTTTTCATAGCTGAGATACCTACACAAGGAGGTTTCCAGTCTTCTCCCTAAGTCACAAGTTAACTCAAAATCCACAATTTTCTTTACATTACAATGTAGTATTTGACCAATCAATTTCCCTTAGCTGAATTATTAATTTCACATGTTAAGGACATCTCCATTTGGAAGAAATACACCACTGCTTGTGACACACTAATGCCATGACAGAGCTCTGCCTTATGCAGCTCTCCCCAAAGATCCATCAATGCAATCAGCAAACAAGTCAAATGAGATGCTGTTAAAAACCAGATGCAACTTGATGAGAAACTGTATTTTATCTCACCTTCCAAAGGCTATGAGGAAACTCCTTTCCATGAAGGAATCTCTTAACAGTTTGTATTGTGGCATGCTTTTTATCTAAATTTTAATGTAACTGCTACTGAACCCTCCTGGGCTGACATGCCCCACAGGTACTCCTTTGTCACCAAATTCTCACCAAGCTTCATACATAAATAACCAGTCAATGTGTTGTTGTGATTACCAGTCCTGAACTAAGGTTTGACTGAGAACTGCACCTCTTGTTTATTACAACATTCTTTCTTCTTACATGTAATAAAACTCTAGGAAATGTCACTAGAGCTTTTTAAATTCTGAAATGTTATCAAGTATGAAGAAAAGATTTATTTTAAAACAAACAGCTTAGAAGTAATTCCTTTGGTATGAGGTACTCAATGATTCCTTGACCAAAATTATAAATAGGTGTGAATATGACAGAAGTAGGTATAGCTTTTGTTAAAATCAAGACTGTTCTGAGAGTTTCTTGATCGTATAAAAACCTGCAGCTTATTTTGTGCTGCCCTGGACTTTTGGAAGAATCAGCTTCAAAGGTGTCATTTACTGTCACTATTGCTCTTAAGAACATAATCACTGGTCAACTTTGTACCTTCTGGTAAGATCAGAATGCAACAGAACTAGACAGCAATGCCTCCTTGCAGGGATGGGAAGAGCACTCAAAAAAGCCCTTAGAAGGAACAGTTTCCCACATGGCAACCAAAAGATAAGGCTCTACTTCTTACTCAGTACTATTCTTATGTGAGCCTAAATAATAATAATAAAAAAATAAAACCAAACACAACTGGTAATGTTTTTGCCTTGGGAGGTCTAGTCCCATGACTGAAGAAGCCAACTCCTCAACTTCTCTGGGAAAGAGACCCATCAACACTGCCACTCTCAGCTGTGGATCACATCTCTCTTGTCTCTCCACTCGCTGCTGGCAAAAAAGACGCTAAAATTTCATATTTATCAGGAAGCAAGGCAGAAATAATGCCTCATGTTTCCCTTCTGTCATCCAGCAAGGAGGGAGGCTCGTGAGAACGTGCCTGTGCACGTGTGTGCAGAGCAGAGCACAGCAGCTCCCTCAGTTTCTTTGAGCACAGCCCAGAAACCAAGGTGACACACACAGCCTTGTCCCAGCTGCACAGCCTTGGCAGGTCATTTGGGTTTTAAAAGGGTAAAAATTCTAACATTAGAATTATATACACAGGATTTGGAAAGTTTAATACTACGCATTTTTTGGTGGGTAGAACTAGATCACTCCCTTTCACACACTGAAAACCAAACGCTCAGGCTCCCACGTATATAACATAGTCCAAGCAGCTTCCCATCCCAGATGATCAGTTTTCATGACAAAAAATGAATTTGAACAAGGCATCATTCATCTCCTGTCCTTCTCCCACCTCATACAAATCCCATCCAAAGCCTTGTGAAGGGCACTGCTTCAAGACTACTCATTCAAGCTGGGGAAGGAGGTTCCGAAGAGATGATAGTTCCCACAAGCTGTGCAGTGCCATGTCCAGCTCCCAAACCAGCCATGCTGCTGCACACGCTGCTCACTCTCTTTTTCCCTGAACACGCAGGGAAGGGTTATTTCCTGTGATACAGCCCCCAGGCTGCAACATATACATGACAGAATTCACTTCTTGTTTCTACTTTTAATGATAGCAATAGCCATTTTTGATGGGCTATTCAGAGAGCAGGCAGGATGCTGCTAATAGCATCAACTAACGACAGACAACACAATGGGTGAAAAATTACCCCAGTGCCAAATGGACTGACAAAAATCCCAGGCTATTCCTCCTATGTAATCTGAAGTCCAGATGAATTTTCAATGCCAGCAGCATCACTGAAAAGACTTTCTTTCTTCCTCCTAATCAGTTAGAAGGACAGACAAGCTGAATTTCATACATCACCTTGAGCCAAACCTTCAGCTACCAACACATCCAAACTAAAGAGCACGCTGACTACGTGGCTGGAACACTGAGCTGCCTGCCATGGGACATCAGTGATCTGCTCTGGAGGGGACAGCTGAGTACATAACCATGTCAAGACAAACCACAAAATCCCCGTGGCTTCAGGAGAGCCAGGGATGAACTGGTCAACTGCCTCTTAGATAGGAAGTATCTCACCTGCAGCTTGATGATGCATCTTCCCTCCCTCAACTCTGTGTCACCTCAGATTATTTCTCCTTCCACTTCTGCCCCTTAACTTCTCCAATCCTACACGTTCTCTCCCACTACTTCTGTTCTAGCCCAGCATTATGGAACAAGGTTATGATTGAAGACAGTTTTTGCAATACAAGACACTTCGTCATGGCCAAGTCTTGCTGTTGAGTGGTCTACACACGACCTTTGCTCTGCTCACTCCCATCCTCTCTATGCCACAGCATTTGTATTTCTCAACAGAAACCACTTGCTTTTGAGACAGGTAACACCAGCACACCTTCTGCCCTTCACAGGCACACTAGTGATTTATGTTACTATTCCAAATCAGACTTACAGCTACATTAACCCTTTGCTATCTTCAGCAGCAAACCCTTTGCCACTACAGATTATTAGAGTGTCTGTTTAGCTCAACTGTGACTCCAGCTGCCAACCAAAAGCAATCAATAGGGTATTAGAAAATCAAATCTGTGCAATGTTTTAGTTATCAGTTTGAAACATTTAACATCTATTCCAAAAGCACAATCTTTGACAGCATTCTACCTAAACAGAACAAAGACTGTTCAGCAGAATTTACCTCCATACCCCATATTTGCAAATATTTAACCATTGAAAAATTAAAACACTGCGTTTATAGATGCGGGGGGGAGGGGGGACATATGGATTTCTCAGCTTTCTACACATACCATTGTTTTTTATTTTAAGGAACCAGCTCTTTTTTTTTTACTAGAACAGAGTACAATTACTGCATCAGTTGCAAGTCTGTAATAAGCAACTCCTCCCTGGAAGTCCTACAGAAGAACAGGCTTCTGGGCTGGAGAGCACTGCTGGGAGATGTGCCAGCCAAGATCCAAAGCCTAACAGACGACCCTGCTGTAGCTTTAAAATATGAAGAAATTTCTTTTCTCAGTGGAAGATCAGGTCCACGTGCAGCTTCCCCCATTTTTATTTTATCTCACAGGAGAGTCAGGATAGAGCATTTCTGGGACAGATTTCTTGGTGAAGCCATTTAACTTTTCAAGGAAGCCACATGGCTCAGTGAGTGTAGAGCATGTGGATTTCCAGCAACACCTTGATCCCTTGCTGTAGGTAGTGTGTTCAGTCCAGGGGCTTGTGGACCTGGACATTTTGGACATGTGCCTGGGACCTTTGTTTCTCCCTCCACAAGCAGCATAGAAAAGCTGGGAACGCTTGCCAGAACTGGAAAAGAGCTGCTAAATCCCAAAGTTGTGGTTACTACACTTGACGATCTTTTCTAAAAACGTCAAATTTGTTCTCTGTGGTTGGTTTCTCATATGGGAAATACTGAAAGATGCTTGAGCTAAAGAACCAGCCAGAAAAGACTACAATGCACACTAATTACAAATGCCAACAAGAGCCACCATCTTTCCTCTAATGAAATTCAAATGAGAAAGGTTTTACTGCAGTTTCCAGTTACAGCCCTGAGCACAAACGTGCGTGTCCTGAAGCTGAGGGTTTATGAAGAGACAAAGCTCCTGAAGCCACAATCTGGGACCAGCCTTGAGAATCGCGCTGAGGCGAGTGACAGAACAGCTCTGCTTCCCATTCCCCGAAGGGGTCTGAAGGAAAACCCCGGGATTTCGGAGCCGTTCTGAATGCAAAGGATTTTTAGAGAAACGCAGAAATCAGAAGGAATAAGCTGTGAAGCCTTTCTCTGACCATTCCCGAGAGTCACCCAGGGATTCAAACAAAAGCTCGGGTTCAAAGAAACGTCAACGCACCCGGGCTGACATCTTACCAAGACGTCACCGCCCGCATGAGGTCAGGGCTGAGAAACTAAAATCAGAAAGAAGGTCCCAAGGCGCACAGAGGTTCCGGGCACTAACAGCACCGGGCTGCTCCCCGCGCCGGGCCACGAACGCCTTCCTCCCCCGGGACATAAAAACCTGCCCCGGGCGCTGCTCAGCCCGGCGACCACCCCTGAGCCCCGGGCCGCAGCACAGGGCTGGGCTGGGGGCTCGGCCGGTGCTGCCGAGCGGCTGCCGG
>NW_009953645.1:554164-572147 GCF_000747805.2 Chaetura pelagica | reverse complement strand
GGTGGGAAAGACCCGCGAGTCCGACCCGCGAGTCCAACCCCCGCCCTGCAGCCCCCGCCGCTAAACCGGCCTGTGAAACACCCAGTCCGCCCCTTCTGAGCCCCTGCGGGGTCGGTGCCGCCCCCACCTCCCCGGGCAGCCCGTTCCAAGGCCTTCATACCCATCTGAACCCCCCTGGTGCAGCCTGACCCCACCTCCTCTTGTCCTGTTGCTGGTGACCAGGGAGAAGAGCCCAACACCCACCTCACCACAACCTCCTCTCAGGCAGTTGTAGAGAGCAATGAGGTCTCCCCTCTCCAGGCTGAACAGCCCCAGCTCAGCCTCTCCTCATCAGACCTGTTCTCCAGACCCCTCATCAGCCTGGTTGCCCTTCTCTGCCCCCTCTCCAGCACCTCCATATCCTTCCTATCCTGTGATGCTCAAACCTGCCCCCAGTGCTCGAGGTGCAGCCTCACCAAGGCTGAGCAGAGGGGCAGGATCACCTCCCTGGTGCTGCTGGTCACACTGCTCCTGATGCAGGCCAGGGTGGTGCTGACCTTCTTGGCCACCTGGGCACATAAAAGTCTGTCCTCTGTCAAGGTTAGGAATAAAAGAATAATTAAGAACTTTCAAGCAAATTACAGGGAATCACAGAATCACTGAATAGTAGGGGTTGGAAGAGACAAAACCAAACCCAAACCAAAACAAACAAAACCACAAAAAAAATCACCTAGGGCAGATCACTCAGAAAGGCATCCAGACAGGTCTGGAAAGTCTCCAGAGAAGGAGACTCCACAGCCTCTCTGGGCAGCCTGTCCCAGGGCTCTGTCACCCTCACACCAAAGAAGTTCTTCCTCAAGTTGAGGTGGAACTTCCTCTGCTCCAGTTTGGATCCATTGCCCCTCGTCCTGTCCCAGGGCACAAGTGACAAGAGCTTGTCCTGCCTTCTGGATGCCCTCATGTATTGATAGACACTCATTAGATCCCCCCTCAGTCTTCTCCTCTCTAGACTGAACAGCCCCAGGTCTCTCAGCCTTTCCTCATCAGGCAGGTGTTCCAGTCCCTTCATCATCCTCGTGGCCCCCCTTGGACTCTCTCCAGTAGATCCCTGTCCCTCTTGAACTGGGGAGCCCAGAACTGGACACAACACTCTAAGTGAGGTCTCACCAGGGCCCAGTAGAGGGGCAGGAGAACCTCCCTTGACCTGCTGGAGACACTTCTCCTAATGTACCCCAAGATACCATTGGCCTTCTTGGCCACCAGGGCACATTGTCATCCCATGGATAACTTGTTGTCTACCAGAACTCCAAGGTCCTTCTCCACGGAGCTGCTCTCTAGCAGATCATCTCCTGGCCTGTACTGGTGCATGCTGGTGTTCCTTCCCAGGTGCAGGACTCTGCATTAGCTCTTGTTGAACCTCATGTGGTTCCTCTTTGCCCAGCTCTCCAGCCTGTCCAAATAAAGTTTTTAATTCAGAGGAATTTTACTTTGGAGGCTTTTAATTCAGTGGAACTTTTCATTGCACTGAATCTCCTTCCGTCTCACTGCTGGGGAGATGGGAAAGAGGCCAGACCGTGACCTGACATGGGTTCAGTTAATGCCAAATTTTAATTAAAAGTCTGTTTATTTGATTAATGAAGAGGCCCAGTGCCCCGTGGGTGACACTTGCTTTGTAAAAGGACCCTTCAACAGTGGGGGTTACAGCAGAGTGGGACAGCCTGCAGGGGACAGAGCCCTCCTGTTTGTCCCTCCTTTATTATAAGAATATTAAATCTTATCCTACAACCCTTATTTATATATTAAAAAGGCCCTGCAGAGCTGTCTGTCTGCCAGTCATTGCTGTGAGCAGAAAGTTGTAACCTGGCCCTGGCAAAGAAAAGAAAGACATGGCAGTTCCTGTATCAGGCTGGTAAAATTATCAAAAGCCCTTTGTGGGTGAAATAAAGGCTTCGGACCTGCACAAATCAGGGGGGTGAGTGATGGGAAGGGGAGCAGGTTCTGCTGGGGTTGCAGAGCAGGAGGCAGCCCCCCCAGCCCAGCCTCTCTGCAGGTTCCTGCAGGACAAATGGTGTCTAAAAGAGAAAAACTTGCGGTTTTTTTTGCAAAACCTTTTAAATACAATAATCCCACATCCCATCTGTCACTGTGGCTGGCAACACACACAGAAAAAAACGCTCTTTTTAAAAAATTACCCTGTACGTGCACTTCACAAAACCAAGCAACCCAAACTGCCGAGTGCCAGGGCCAGCCCAGGACTTCTCTCCCCAGGGAAACGCTGCTGGGGTGTGGGAAGCTGCCAGCAGGGCAGGTTGGTTCCTTTGTTTGCAGCTCTGCTCCCGGCTGTCAGAGAAATGGCAACAAACCCTTTGCTGAGGGGCTGTTCTCCCCAGGCCTTTTTCTCCTGTGTCTTCCCCAGTGCCTGGGACAGGGGCAGTGCCCCTCTGGTGAGCTGTGGCCAAGTGAAAAGCCTCAGAGACCCCTGGAGGTGTCAGAAGAGGAGCTGGGGTGTCTGTCACACCCACCTCCTCAGGGGTGGGAATGAAAAACGTTTGTTACCTCCCACTGTGTCTCCCTAAGTTCCTGTTTGCATCAGGGTGGACATTCCCCTGCCTTGCCTCTCTGCTCACCTCTTCGAGGCAGGCTGGACACAGAGCTGAGAGACTCTGGCACCCAAGAAGTACCTTCTTCCTCACTTGTCTTCATGCTTTCCTCTATCCTCAGGAAACCCTTCTCATCCCAGCTGCATTTAACTTCCTCCTCCTCCAGCCTGATGTCCAAAATCATAGAACAGAACCATACGAAGGTTTGGGTTGGAAGGGACCTCAAAGATCATCCCACCCCTGCATGGGCAGGGACACCTCCCACCAGCCCAGGCTGCTCCAAGCCCCATCCAACCTGCCCTTCAACACTGCCAGGGATGGCATGCAGACATCCATCACTGAAATATGGAAGATCTTTCCAAAACTGCTGTGATGAAAATACCTGGGTGATGCATGGGCTCTTCCTGATTCTTTGCAAAACCTTACAAACCTTCAGTGCTTTTTATGTGTTCATGACAGAGATGCAGATTTCATCTCAGGGAGATGAAACCCAATGAAGGCCCAATTCCCTTTCTCTCCAACAAGCCAGTGTCCAGGATGAGTCCGTGGAAGCCCGAGTAAGGGCAGCAGTGCAAGGAGGCTGTGAGATGGTCCGGCCAGAAGGGACCCAGCAGCCCCTCGGAGGGTCCACGCCCCCCAGCAGGAGATGATTTGCTGGTGCTGAATGGGTGCTTTGGGACTGGCTGCCCCAGCTGAGGGACCCCTCAGGGCACAATCCCTGGGGACACAGGTCATCATCCCTGGGGACTGGGAACCTGCACCTGCTGCCCCGGGGTGGCTGCTCTGCCTCAGCTGCCCCAGGCAGGGAGCAGGACATGCTGGAGCTGCTGGAGCTGCTGGAGCTGGTGGCTGGGGGGCAGCCCCTGGGGGGCTCAGGGCTGCAGAGGGCAGCAGGGACTCCCAGCCCATCCTGCAGACAGGAAGCAACATCAACATGGGCAGAGATAGGCTGATCCCATTCCAGATCACAGTAGTAACTCTTTGTTTCCTTTCTTTTGTTTGGTTTGATTTTGCTCCTTTAAGAAATTTCTTCATTGCTTTTCTCAGCCACTTTGTACCTTGTGTTCTAAGCTTCTCACTGACACTTTCATATCAAGGTTTCAAGACAAATTCTGCATCAGAGCTGTGAGACATTAGCAGTAGCTGAGCTGAAACTGATGCAGTTTCTCTGCACACACACATCTCCAGATTATGGCCCTTTATTTCACAATGTCTGTCTCACTTTGCACAGAAGGAAACATTGGGTGTTTCTTGCTACCTCACATGACATTAATCAGATCTCATCACAACAGATGGACTCAAAGGATCAGAGACACTGGGCCAATTAGCAGATTAGTTTCCATTTCAAATACATCTGTGCTACACTGATGCCATTTTAAAACAGAGAAAATGGGAAATAACTGAAAATATCTTTCCTTCTCTTGGCCAGGATTGAGGGGACTAAATCCCATCTTCCAATTATTTTAAGTTTTCTCTTTTTCCCAGCACAGGCTGTGATGCAGCAGAGCAACTGGAATGTGCTTTAGAACAAGATTCTGAGCAAGTGCTGTGATACTGTTCCTTGGGGCATTTCAGTTCCCCTCTGAATCAAGACCAGAGTCTTCAACTCCCACATGAACACACAGTTTCCAACATCAAAAGTGAGTCAGTGAATTCACTCAATAAGGAGGAATTTTGTCTTTCAAGTGTTTTGTGATATTCCATGCAAAGCACTGACTGGATGGTGCCATGACCACTGACTGCAGCTCCACGAAGCTCCGTGCCTGAGGGACAGACCCCTGCTGCACCCTACCAGAACCCCCCAAATTTCTTACAGTGAGATTCAACACACAAAACTGCCTCCTTCCCTTCCCACAAAACCTGCTCCACCACACCTGAACTTCTATGAACCCTCCAGCTTTGGGCAGTGACCAACTCGAGTGCTGATGACAGAAAAAGAAATAAATAGATTTGACATCCCCACAGTGAAGAAAGTCTCTTCTTGCCCTACAGGCAGGGTGGTGGCACAGAAGACAACTTCTCAAAGACAGTGTTGTCCTTCCCCTGTCTCTTAGCTGAGGCCCCTGATGCATTTGTAACAGAAAATACTGTTGATGTTCCTGGGAGCTCCTGTGCTCTTCTCATGGCTGCCTGCACTCTGGTGGAGCACAAAACTATCTCTATGGTTCCTCAGCACCACATGCAAGGCTTCATGTAAGATGCTTTGGGGTCCTCAGCTGGCAGGTGGCAGAACAATTAGTCCAATTAGCTGCCATAGTGCCCTGACCACCCCAGACCGCCCGCGGGCAGCAATGGGTGTGTTACCACCAATGGGTGTCATGGGTCCCTCAGGTGGGAGGTTGGGGGTGACCAGTATCATCAACAAATGAAAGACCAAGACAGCCATAAGCAGGCAGACATATATAATATGTACAGTGACCATAATTGGCACCCTGAAAGAAACGATCACATTTTAGACAGCAGAATATGACCAAAGTCCAGAATTTCTAAGAGCCAGGTCTGTCTGACGGGCCAGTAAAAAGAGAAGGAAATGTTCACATGTGCGTTGAACAAAGAGGGGCAGCTCTCAGATGTGGGGTTATTTCTTCACTCTATTTCAGCTAAGAAATGCAGAAGCATCCTCATATTTTGCACTACGTGCTGTGGACAGAGAATTATCTCAGTAGATTGGGGTGGTTCTTTGTCCCTTCTCCCCTCATTCTCTTCAGCTTTTCCAATAGATCCACCAATACCAAAATGTGGAGCTGAATTTAATATGAATATTAGGCATGAATTTAGGAAGCAGGAAATCCCAAGCCTTTGTGTGGGATTAGCTGGTTCAGGTTTTCAGAGCAGACTGGGAGAAGGCAGTGGAAGGAAAGCCCTGAACCTACCTAAATGCTCTACAGGTGGTTTTCGGTCCACGGGCTGTAGATTTTTACAAGTCTGTGGGGTATCACTGTATCTCCAAAAAAGTATCTAAGAAAATGAAGCTCATTACCACAAAGTTTAAATTCACCACAGAGGACGCTGAACCTGGGTACGAAAACGATTTGAGGGTCCACAAGCTGTTAGAAGTTGAAAACCGTTGCTCTGGTTACAAAACCAGACTGTCAGTGAGACTGCACAGTCATTTGATTCCAAAGATTTACTCCCAAAATTCAAGGTATGCAGCAATGTGAGAAAAGGAACAGGAGGCTCTGGAGCATGAAAGGACTCCCTGATACTCCAGTATGAATTACTGGCCTACACCAGAGGCAATAACTGAACTTGGGAAAGACATGGAGATAAGATGACAGTATCATCATCACCTTTTTCTTCCTTTTCACTAAAATGAAATGCTGGTTAGAATTTGGCTTTTTGAAAAGACTGAAATGATCAGCAGGACTCTGCAAACAGAAAAGGGAAGTTTGCTCTTGCAGTCCTGTAATGAGGACGGGCCTGCTTGTAATTAAAATAATTTTCAAAGAAAAGAAAAATAACTAGAGAGCTGCATGTTGGTGCTGCTAAGCCCTCTGGTGTGGTCCAGGGTGGGGAATGCAGCAAGTCTGCTCAGCAGGGCTCCAGCCCTGGGGATGCGGGAGGGACGTTCAGAACATGCTCATCACTGGGGTCCACTTGCCCAAAGCCTTCTTCAGTGACCATGACAGCTGGGAGGTGCTACAATATTGTGGCTCCAGCAGTATCTGTGCTCCTGGGGTCCTTCAGGCCAATGATGAAGCTGTTGGTTCTCCTGGCCCCATGCACTAAGGAGACCACCTTGACTCTATCCACTCGATGGCCCCTGGCTACTAGAAATTCAACATCTTCTTCAGGGAACTCACCTGTAGGGGTTTTAAAAGAGGAGTTTGTAACTGAAACCAGTTGCCCTTGATGGAAATCTCTGCCCTAACCCTGTTGGGATCTCCAGTGAGAAGGGAATGGCCTGCAGCCCCTTCCAAAGGTGTCCCAGCCTGGGTGAGCCAAGGGTTGAGGAGCAGCCCACTTCCAGCTCCCAGCAGCCAAGAAAATAAGGGGCTCTGGAGACCTTTTAGAGATGTAGGAAAAGGGAAAACTTCATTGTTGGCAGCTTTTGTGGTTATTCTGCTTACAGAACACCAGGCAGTCCCTACTCTGAAGAGCTCAGTTACAATAATAGCATTAACAGTTATTAATCTAAACAAGATGCAAGGCAGCTCAAAACTGACAGTAAAACAAGCTGCCACATGACAAGCTCTGTGATAAAGCTTCCAATGTCCCCTTCACATATGTCTCCATCTTCCAGCCATCTGCCTTAGGTTACTTGCTCTTCTGCCTTTATTTTGTTTATGAGGGGCTTTGTAATTTCTGTATGAATAGAAGTGCCTGAGGACATGAAGCTGGGGATGCAGCTGGATGAACCAAGCAGGCACACAGAACCCCCCCCCCAGTGTCTGAGCTACACACATTGCAGATCTGTTACATAGATCTCGTTGATGCCAAATGTCCAAATACACAATTAGGACCTTCTGAAGTTTTGCATTTGTTTTTATAACATTCTAGTTCATGCCTGTGGATCACACAGTGTGGACCATTTTTGGTCACTTGGTGAAGATATGAGGCTTTGTGAGAAATACCAAACAGACCAAGACTTGCAACAAGAAGAAGAGCTGACAGGGCAGTCTGCAGACAAGAGCATCAGCACTGATGTTGCATTTCCAGCTCTGTCAAGCTACAAGCTGTGCCATGAGCCTTGTCTTCTCCACAGCTGGCGGAGTTAAGGGACACAGACTGGAAAATGAAGTAACATATTTTGTAGCAGAGATAAGAAAAGTACAGGAAGTTCTGCAGCTTTTGTCTTGGTGAAGCTGCGGTTGCAAACGTGTTTATTCGAGTCACCTCAAAGGTCCTGAGGATACCCAGGTTTTGGGAATCCTCAGACTGCCAAAAGGTTTTAAGGACAGGACAAGGCTGCTGTCAGGAGGTGAGCTGGGTAGAGAGAGGGCTGGGGAGAAGCACCTGAAAGAGTCTGGATGGTGGTGTTGGAGGGGTCAGGGAGCATTCTCAAGGCAAGGGGGAGAGGCCAAGGCTCAGCAAGGGCTCCAAACTTTGAAGAAACACAGTTGCCACTTTTTCTCTTCCCCAAAACCCTCTGCACCCACTGGCCAGCCTAGAATATGGTGAGACTTCACTGGGCTGTTGCACTTTGACAGCAGCCTGCCAAAAAGATCCTGCTCCTTCTCTCACCAGGCTACACTGTGGGTTGCACCAGCCCCGTGTCCATACTCACTGTCAACCTGCAAGGTGTGGGACTGAAGCTGTGGGTGAAGTCGACCAAGTGACAAACTTTCACTCAGATTCTTGTTGAATGTTAAAACATTTACCAAAACCTGCAAGAGAAGAAAAGAATCCTGATAACAAAAAAAGGAATGAGAACAAGAGAGGCCAACTTCCCTAACATCCTGGTCATGGATCCAACATTCTCTAACATCCACAGGTGCAGCAGACAAAGCAGATTTTGAACCATTTACCAAACTGCATGAACTAAGGCAGTGTTTTGCAATCCAAAGAGACCCTTGAAATACAGCCTGTTTCCTAATGGTGAGCAGCACCTTCTCAGGACTGCATGGGCTTTTTTTCATGTAGTTCCTGCTAAATTAGGAGAGTTGTGTGTCCAGAACATGAGGTAATCTCTAAATACCTGTTTGCCACAGCCCAAAGCTCAGCACATGACTTCTGCAAACAAAGCATTTAGGAAGCAATGGCTGCCTTTAGTTTTGCTCTGTATTTGCCTTCCAAAAGGTAAGGAAAATGGTAGCAGACTTGAGTTGTGCCTTTCTTTGTAGCTGCTGTTGTGCAGGCAATAAAGCTGTAAGCAAGTAATTCCTCTCATTACAAATCATAAATTAAGAGGAGCTGCCCAATTTATAGTCAGTGGTGAGCAGGGAGAATTCAGTTGGGAACAGATCTTTTCATAGGGAAAAGGGCCACAGGGCTGCCAGTCTCCTTCAATTCTCTGAATACAAAATGGTCCTTTTTTCCTCCCCTAATGATCCTTAAGACAAGCTTTGAACAGGTATTAGGGTGACACAAAACCATTGCAGATTTTGCCAAGATGCTTTTCCTCTACAATCATAAGTGATGCCACCAGGAAAGGTGCAAGAGAAGTAAACTGGCAACTACTGGAGATGTGAAAAAACAAATGTGTGGAACTAGTGACTTCAAAGGTTGAACTGGTAACCCTGTGGCCACCAGTTTCAATGCAGCCTGGGATGTTTGGACTGGAAAGCCTTTGGTGCAGGAGGGGACACTGCTCAGCACTGAGCCCAGGGGCTGCCCTGCGAGGGGGGTGTTGGGGGACAGACTGACCTGCACGAGGCTGCTCAGGGCTCTGTCCCCATTGTTGGCTCCCAGACACAGGTAAGTCCCACACATGCCCTGCGAGGGGCGCACGATGGTGGGCAGCAGGAACGACAGCGGCCGCTTCTGAGGCTGAAGGAGATTTTGCTGCAGTTGGAGAAAAGACAGGCCAAAGAATTTCAACAAGGCAACTGAAGCTTTGCTGCTGCTCAGACTGTGCAGGCTAAGAGAGAAAAAGCTGGGGAGGAACTTTTCACAGGAGCATGTAATGAGGGGACAAGGGGGAATGGCTTAAAACAGGAAGAGGGGAGATTGAGGTGAGACATTAGGAGGGAATTCTTCCCTGTGAGGGTGGTGAGACCCTGGCCCAGGCTGCCCCGGGAAGCTGTGGCTGCCCCATCCCTGGCAGTGTTGAAGGGCAGGTTGGATGGGGCTTGGAGCAGCCTGGGCTGGTGGGAGGTGTCCCTGCCCATGACAGGGGCTGGGACTAAATGAGCTTTAAGGTCCCTTCCAATCCAAACCAGAGATTCCACGATTCTATGAATGTCTTTCTCTTTATGCTTCAGCCAGCAATGGCACTGGTGTAGTTTTGCAAGGCTGACATCCTCCCTGACATTAACAGGATTCATCTCATCTCACGCCCTGGTTCTCTTTCCCAAAAGGTACATGGAGTCATTCACCCACTCCTAAAGCACCAACACAGTGAAGTGGGATGGTTTTACAAGAAGAAACAACAAGGCAGCACTGGAACCCATCAGTACTGGTCTGTAATCGTTTCTTTCCAAAGCCTGAAGACTTTTCTTCCACTATCTGTTACTTTTAAACCTGCAGAGCAGCAATTCAGAAAGACCATCCTTAATTCAAGTCCACAGCAAAGGACAGTTGCTTTAATGTGCATCTGTACTGCAGAAAAAATAGGTAGGGGAGATGTTCAGCCCTGGAGGTATTAAAAAAACAGGCAGACATGGTGTTTCAGGAGATGGTTTAGTGGATGGGGGTTGTAGGGCAGATGGTTGGACTTGATGATCTTAAAGGTCTTTTCCAACCTTAATGATTCTATGATTTGATAGAACTGCATTATAATGATAACTGACCCATGTGAAGCCTCTTTTTACTGTTTCTGCTCATAGTGAAAAGACAGGAGCTTCCTACAGCCTGTTGTCTCTCAGTTATTAATCAGACATTAAATAGCCTCCCTGCTATGGAGAGGAGAATAAAATTGAAAAAAAATGGTACTGCTCAAATTACCAGCCTGGGAATGGAGTTGTTCATTGTTTTATTTTGCCAGGAGAAGTCCAACATCTGGCTGTTCAGGAGGACTCCAGAGGGTGTTATTATTCCACTGCCAAAGGGACGATTCAGAGAACTGAAAAGAAACAAAAAGAAGTAGCATAAAATTCCTCCCAGAGACTGATTGTGCACCTGGAGGCGTCAGGGCTCCAATTTCCTGTCCCATCTTGGCTGGACAGAGACTTTTTGGTAGTTCTTTAGGGCTGGCTGGATGTGAGAAGTTAAAGTCTCCATGTCCTTAGGGGCAGGAACCACATGGGTGACAGCAGCTCAGTCCCTCCCTGAGTCTAAGGATTCCCCTCTAGGTGGTGGATCTGTCTCCATGCCCCCACCAGTCCTCAGATTTGGCCACCACCTCTTCTCCAGGGAGCAGATTCAGGCCAATCCAGACACGTGTCACTCTGAGGGCTGCAATGCTGCACAGGACAGAGCAGCATCAGCTCACACATCTCCACCCTGTCTTCCCCATTCCTCAGTTGTAGGACTAACTGGGACAGGGCAGCGTGGTTGCTCCAGGTCTGGTCCCATCCTGACCTCCTGAACCTGGTTTCTTCTCCCTGCTCCCACCCTCTGAGTACATTGTGCAGGGAAGAAGTGAATCCTTTACCTCACAACGGCAACAATGAAGTCATCGGGTCCCATGACAAGGACCTGGCTGGCAGCAGGTTCACTCTCAGGAGAGAAGTGAGGCATGTGGAGGTCGGAGAAGGACTGGGAGTCATTAATCAGCTGGCGCAGGACATTGGCTTCTGCTTTACTGCAGCCATGAGGGAGAGAAAGAGGACAGAAAGCCATAAGCCCAGGAAGCCAAACACCTCTTGGTGTCTCCTTGGGATACATCTACATGGCTACTGGAGGTGTCTCCCTGAGGGACTGGAACTGAGGATGGGCAGCTCCTCTGGTCCACCCCATGGAAGGAGACCCATGGCCCAGGCTGCACAGAGAGCCAGTGCCATGGCCCTCCCAGGCTGTCAGGTAAGTTCACCCTGATGGACAAGGAGTGGCACCACAAGGAGTGGCACCACACAGCTGAATGCCAAGTCCTCCAGGAGGAGGGCAAGTCAGGTCCAGCTCTGGCCACCAACTATGGCTAAAGCTGGCCCTGAGGTGGGAGGCTGGGCTGAAGCCCCAAGCCTGTCCTCTCCCATGTGTCTGGTCATCCTGCAAAGGCACTGAGCCCCATGGTGGGGAAGGGAGAGCCAGAAACTTGCATGTGTGGTCATGACCACGTGGATGGCCATTTGTCCATCCTGCTGAGAAGGAATATTTAGAGGGGTGAGAAAGTGGGAGGAACCCTCAAGATCAAGCTAGCTCCAGGAAAAACTCTGTGTGAGCACATCCCACATCCCAGCCCCAGAGCCTCGTGGTATCAGCTGTGATCCTTGTGGAAAAGTGAGTGTCAGGGGGACGGGGTTAGGCTTTTCTCAGTGATGACCAGTGATAGGACAAGGGGTAATGGGTGTAAATTGGAGCATAGGAGGTTCAAGGTGAATATCCGAAAAAAAATTTTTACTGTAAGAGTGACAGAGCCCTGGAACAGGCTGCCCAGGGAGGTTGTGGAGTCTCCTTCTCTGGAGACATTCAAAACCCACCTGGACATGTTCCTGTGTGATGTGTTCTGGGTGCCCCTGCTCTGGCAGGGGGGTTGGACTAGATGATCTCTCGAGGTCCCTTCCAGCCCCTAAGATTCTATGATTCTATGATTCTATGATAAGTGAGCCCTAGGAGGACACTCAAGGACAGACTCAGTGAGACAGAGCAGAAAAACCTCAGGTGTCCCTGTGCACGGAAAAGAGCAAATCCAGGAATGATGCCCAAACCACATACCTTGCAACTGCCACCATCCCTGTCAGGCTCAGACCTACCTCACCATGTCTTCTGCAGCATGAGTGATGGACACATCATCAGAGGGGTCTCCCAGGTGGCCAGCTAGAGTCAGGGCTATTTTTAATGTCTAAATTGAACACAGAGAGAGAAAGGAAGAAAGAGAGAAATACATTCATGTGGCTTTGGAAATACAACTTCTGATCCTCCAAACAGCAAGAGGTATCTGGTCTCCTGGCACGTTGGCTAAAGCCCATGAAGAAAAATGTCTTAAAGCCTGGTCCTGGGAATACCTCAGTGCGAAGGGCTGGCACACATGGGTACGGGCACCAAGGGACACCAGTTTGGCTTGGCAAACTCTGCTGGGAGAGCCGAGCATACCCAGCAGTGTTGGTACGAGGTGAAACTTGCCTGGACCAGCTGCTCAACCCAGCTCTGTGGTTCAGCTGCACTGCCAGTGGGCAGACAGGGTCACCAGGATGACTCTCACTTTCTATTTCCACCCCTGTGTGGTCACAACAACAGAGCTCACACTGAAGCCCAGTGGGACAGTGGGTCCTGGGCTCGCCGTTGTCTCTGCATGGCAGCTCCATGGACACAGCAGAGAGAGGAGCTGAACTACTTGGAGTCCAGTTGGAGACCTGTGACTAGTGGTGTTCCCCAGGGGTCAGTACTAGGCCCAGTCTTATTCAACATCTTCATCAATGACCTGGATGAGAGGATGGAGTGTGTCCTCAGCAAGTTTGATGATGACACCAAGCTGGGAGGATTGGCTGATGCACCTGAAGGCTGTGCAGCCATCCAGTGAGATCTGGACAGGCTGGAGAGCTGGCAAAGAGGAACCTCATGAGGCTGAACAAGAGCATGTGCAGACTCCTGCACCTGGGGAGAAAACGCACCATGCACCAGTATAGATTAGAGGTTGACCTGCTAGAAAAAAGCCCCATGGAGAAGGACCTTGGGGTCCTGGTGGACAACAAGTTATCCACAGGACAACAATGTGCCCTTGTGGCCAAGAGAGCCAATAGTATCCTGGGATGTATTAAGAACAGTGTGGCCAGCAGGCCCAGGGAGGTTCTCCTCCCCTTCTACTCTGCCCTGGTGAGACCACATCTGGAGTGTTGTGTCCTGTTCTGGGCTCCCCAGTTCAAGAGGGACAGGGACCTACTTAAGAGAGTCCAATGGAGGCTCCGAGGACGATGGAGGACTGGAACATCTGCCTGATGAGGAAAAGCTGAGGGACCTGGGGCTGTTCAGTCTGGAGAAGACTGAGGGGGGACCTGGTTAATGTCTACAAGTATCAGACGGGTGGGTGTCAAGAATGGGCCAGTCTCTGTTCAGTGGTGCCTGTGATAGGACGAGGGAAAACGGCACCAAGTGACAACACAGGAAGTTCCACCTCAACATGAGGAGAAACTTCTTTCCTGTGAGGGTGACAGAGCCCTGGGACAGGCTGCCCAGAGAGGTGGTGGAGTCTCCTTCTCTGGAGACTTTCAAGAGCCATCTGGACATGTTCCTGTGTGACCTGCCCTGGGTGTTCCTGCTGCAGCAAGAGGGTTGGACTGGATGATCTTCAGAGGTCCCTTCCAAGACCTACGAGTCTATGAGTCTACGATACTCACCAGCTGCTCCCCACACTCCCACTCTAAGTCACCTAAAGTGTCTGAACAGAAAGTGTTAGTCCCAGCTCACTTGAGGGAATTATGGTTTAAAAAGAGGAAGGGATCTGGTTTCTCCTACATGCAAAACCCTCCCTCAGCCAGCCCATGAAAAAATGGGAAAATAAGATGCAATTTCAAAAGTTTTATCCAGCCCTGGTTTTACAGTGCTCAGCCAGAGGATAATCACAAGGGGGAAAGTGGGCTCTTCCATCAAGCCAGCTCATGCCTAGCAGAAACCCACTGGACTTCCAGCTTGTAAGTCTTGCCATGTTCATTCAAAGTTGAAGACAGTACATTACCCTGCAGGCAGACAGCTGGATGTGACTTCTGTTTTGGTATGTTCCATCAAGCAACAACTCCTCTTGAAGTGCATCACTTCTTCTGATGTACAGTGTAGAATATGAAACACTCACCTGACCACCATGCCACAGAGAGGATGTGCAATAGGCTTGGTGGCCAGGGAAGAGCTCCACTGAAACAAGCAGTTCCCACCCTGCAGGCACAGGTTAAGGCATCCTGGGCAGGGCTGTCCCAGGGCTGGACTATCAGGTGCTGCCCTTCTGCTGAAGCTCAGCCACGTGCTCAGCCATGTGCAGAGTGTAGCACTTCCAGCTGGTGCGTTTTTGCAACTGCCAAGTACCCACTGTCCTGTCTGGTACAAGATGTGGTTACATACCTGCTTAAAATTCCCAGCTGGTTAAACCCAGCTGTGGGTCTGTCAAACATCTAAGAGGACAGCTCTGCTTAGAGGGCAGGGAACTGAGTCTTGGCTTGGTTGGCTTCCTAGGAAGCTGCAATGTTCTGTAGGGCTGACAGCCCCAAACACTGAACAAACCATGATCTGGACCACTGGGATCACGAGGTTGGCTTTAGGTTTTAAAAACATATATAATGTGTTTGGTCTGTTTCCCTTGTTGTTGCCGCATGGAGGTTTCTGTTTGAAGCATCTCAGGGCTGACCCTCCAGTGCTCTGGTACCACCCTAGGGCCTCCTGAGCATAAGAGGTGGAGAAAATAGATGGGACCACCCTCAGCTGCTGTGGGTCATTCTGAAGAGATGACTGCACACATGAAATGGACAAAAGCCACAGTCTGTTCTTCTGCAAAAGCTCTGCCTAAGCAAGAAAGAGCTCAGCTGAGCAGGAGGCTCCAGCATCTGCACCTACCGGGGGCAGCAGCACAGCTCACATTGACAACTTAGCAGTCTATTTGCTCACTCTCCTCCAGGAATTACCCAGAAACACCTTAATCCAACCAAGGAATTAATAAAATATTCTCTGGCAGCACCAGATTCTCAGCTAAATGTTGAACCTCCTCCTACCTCTGCCATCCAGTGCAAGACATTCCCCCTGGACACTTGACTTGTGATGTTAAAGCCCTCGAGGATGTTCAGGGCTGTGATCAGAGCAGGACCTGCATGTGGAGGTGGGGGACTGAATACAAGATGACCTGTGGAGGGAAGGAGAGAGAAATGAAGCTGCTTTTTGCCAGATACTGTCCAGTTACAATGCTTTTCCATAAGCTTGTCCTTGAGGACAGGACAGCTTTTCCAGATTTGAGGGGACATAATGGAAAGCAACATGATTTGAAAAGGATTTCCCAAAACATTCATGTTGTATCTTTCTGTTTCTTTCTAAGGGGTGCAGGGCACCCACAGTGAGATGGTTTTTTAATTCAGTTCTTTTTGGTTGGCTGGTTGGTTTCTGGAATGCAGGACAGAAGAACAGAGACAAAATGGACTTGCAACATTACAGCTAGAAGGAGAGTAAACACAGGGGTTTTTGGAAAAGAATGAGATTTTAGCCAACTTTTTGCATTCAAGGAAGTTCTTCACCCTTGTAGATCAACTTGGGGAACTGTTCAGATGTAGGCACTAGCCTGTGGACCAGCTTCTGCCTAGACATGGCATCAGCATGTGATCATGTTGCACCTCTACACTTGCACACTTGTATCCAAACACCTCAATCAGCCTCAGGGAAAATCCAGGCCCTGATTGCTAAGAGCTTCCTGAGCTGCATACAACACATCAGTCCCAGGAGGCAAGAGCAGGAAACTCCCTGGGTGGCTTTTCTGCAGGTGCTTCAGTGCAGCTTTGACTTCAACACTTGTTGAATCCTGTGGCCACCTCTTGGCAGGTGAAGCAACCTTTTAACTGAATGGTCAGGTCTCACCTTGATAGACTGTGTGGACAGGATCCTCCACCCTGGCACTGTAATTGCTGAAGTCTTCCTCCACCAAGACTCCCCCATAGCTGTGGACCTGCACAGGACAGCAAAGCAGCACGGGCTGAGGGGGCTAGGCCAAGGCTGCCCGTGTTCCTCAAGCTGGCCCAGATGAACACACACAAACCACAATGTCAAACAAATGCCATTGAGATTCCCAAACAACTGCCAGGTTCCTCACCAAGCCCTGAAGATCTGTGCTTTCATGGTCTTGGTGGCCTGGCTCACCACCCAGCAACCCTGGCAGGCTCTGCAGCTCATCTCCCAAAGCTCACCCACCCCACGGGTTCTCTGAGGATGTTCTGCCTACCCGTGAGGACTGGCATTGCCTCACAGCCTCCTCTGCCCTGGCTGCCAAGGATGAGTATGTTGAAGGGTATGAAGCCTTTGAATGCTGCCAGGATAAAAGATATATCTGGATCCAGAACAGAAGGAACCTGGGTGTAGCAGGTCACCATCACTAGGGATCTCCACCACACTTATTCCCACCCTATTTTTAATTATTTCAGGTGATAGTGGGTCTGCTGGACCCTTGGTCATTTTCTTTTCTTTAAAGCTCTCCCAGGGGTACAATTTACTAGGCTTGGTGATTTTCACTGACACAGTAAAGATAATTCCCTCTACTGCAGGTCTTCTGTGATTGAGTCACGATGGAGATCAGGTAGGACCATCATAACTGCATTCTGCTGGCCTTAAAATCCCCTGAAGTAGGTAGTGTCAGTCAGCATACAGGTGCTCCTGTGCTCATGGGCACATGGGACTCCTTGTTTCCACCCAGGACAAGCTACATAACAACCTGGTGAGAGGTCCTCCTTGGGTGAGTTGCTGCTATGAGTCCTCTGGATTTCCATCCAAAAATGGGCAAGAACAAGTAACTGCTCCAGTTTCTAAACCAGCCAGCCAACTTGGCAAGAAAACTCCTTCTCTGGCTGAAATGGATGAATCACTGGAGAAGGAAAGCTAAAATGCAGGACATGTTGTGGAGGGCAGCATGTTTAACCACCCCAAAGCTGCAAATGAAGATGGAGCCCCTGCTTGGGATCCCTGCCCCCTTCCCAGAGCAGCCCCCAGGACCAAGTCAGGTTGAACCCAGGAGCTGGGATGAGCAGGCAGGTGCCCTTGCTCAGACTTGGCTCCCTAGCTCAGCAGAAAGCCTGGGAGAAGCAGTGGGAAGTGGGGCAGGAAGAGCCCAACAGCACAGGAAGGGGAGAAGGCCTGGTTAGCCCCATGCTGCTGACACCCTCAGATTCCCCAGAGAGCACTTTGTTCTAGCTCCTGTGCCTTCCTGCTGTGGGATGGAAACAAAGGGGTTGGATGTTTTGGAGCTTTACTTGGTTTCACCACATCAGTGGCTTCTCTTTGCTGGAAAAAGCAGCACTGTGGGAAGTCAGCACTTTGCTCTGCAACCACAGCTGCAATTGCACATTTGACCCCAAAACTTGCCAGAGTCTTTGGTTTTGAAAACCTGGACCTCCACAGAGAGCTTGTGCTTCCTTGCAGCAGCCCTCAAGTCAGGGGAACAGGGTGATGCAGCAGGGTTTAGCTGTGCAGACGCACCACAAGCTTGGGGCTTGTCCTGCTCCTCATTCTCCACCTCTGCTATGGTCCAAGTGAACCAGAGGAGAAGGTTTCCAAACACAGAGCTCACAATTGTCTAAGGCTTGAGCTGAATCAGCCCATTACAGATCACTGGTGACATGTTGCAGGTGCACCACTTTCACCATGGTGGTAGGGAAAAATGGTGCCACCAAATTTTTCCAGAGCACCTCTAACAACAGGACTTAAACTGGGGTAACCCTCAGTGGGACCAACCCTAGCTGATCTTCTGCTCACAAAGCTCACAGTTTTATTTTTAAACCATCTTGGAGCCTGTATCTTACAGTCCCATTTAACAACAGTATTTGCTCCATGGCAGTGGGGCACCTTTCTGCATGGGGAAAAAGGGGTTGTCACCCAAGGGGGGCTTGAAATTGAGACACTTTTGCCTTTGAAAAACCAGCCTGTCCTGGTTATAGAGGAAATGGAGGTTACACTTCTGCAGGCTGTGGAAGTGACCTGATGTCACTCAAGCCACTGCAGTGGCAAGGGGCGGGGGAGCGAAGGGAAAAGAG
>NW_009953645.1:550865-554102 GCF_000747805.2 Chaetura pelagica | reverse complement strand
ATGCCACAAAAGCCACTGCAGTGGCAGGGACAGGGACAGGAAAGGAAAAGGAGGCTCCATGCAGTTGTCCCCATCATTGTGCTGACACTTGGCTGTGGCTTATCTCCAGGCTGGCTCCTGAGACAGGTGACATGGCAGGTGGCACCCCAGCCCGGGTTGTGCTGCAGAAGAGACAAAGACATGGGTGTCTCACCTCAGAGATCATCTCCTGAGTCAAGTTGCCACTGTAGAAAGCTGATGTTCCTTCTGCCCCCACCAGCTCCAGGAGGGCCGCGAGATCCGGGCGCCTGATGAACATGCCAGGCAGCAGGGGCTGCCCACCTGGCAGGAAGATCTCCTGAAATCTGTCCGAGTACTTCAGGTCCTTCAGTTCACTTATGGCTTTGGCTGTGGACGAGAAGGGGAAGGACATGCAGACCTCTGCTCTGCTCTTATGTGACCCCACCTGGAGCACTGTGTCCCGCTCTGGAGCCCTCAACACAAGAAGGACATGGACCTGCTGGACAGGGTCCAGAGGAGACCATGAAGATGATCAAGGGCTGGAGCAGCTCTGCTCTCAAGATAGGCTGAGGGAGTTGGGGTGTTCAGCCTGGAGAAGAGAAGGCTCCAGGGAGACCTTAGAGCACCTTCCAGTGCCTGAAGGGGTTCCAGGAAAGCTGGGGAGGGACTGGACTGTTTACAAGGGTCTGCAGTGATAGGACGAAGGCAAATGGTCTTAAACTAGAGCAGGGTAGATTTAGATTAGACATTAGGAAGAAGTTCAGTACTACGAGGGTGGTAAAACACTGGCCCAAGTTGCCCAGAGAGGGGATGGAGGCCCCATCCCAGGTGAAATTCAAGGTCAGGCTTGATGGGGATTTGAGCAACTTGTAGTTAAAAAGGTCCCTGCTCAATGGAGGGAGATTGGACTGGACGACCTTTAAAGGAGGCCCCTTCCAACCCAACGCATTCTATGATTCCATGTGCTGGAATACAGAGGGGGCCTGGAGACACTGAACACCTGGTGGGGGTGTTGGAAACCTGCTGTGGCCCCTTGCCCCGTTTGAAAACTAGCAGGAGGCTGGATCCTGCACCCATTACAGCTGGGAGGACACCCAAAGGAAGCCCAACGTCCAGCCCTGCCTGGCCCTGGCAGCTGCCCAGCTTGGGCTGCTCTGACCTTGCCCAACCAGCCCTGAGAAAGGGCTCTAGTTTTGCTGCCATCACACTCTCCCCTTGTAGATGGCAGCTCACACCTTACTCAGCTCCCAACACCATCCATCTCCAGGCCCAAAGAGCCCTAACTTCCCAGGAATAACCACCTCCATCCCCAGCTGCCTTGCACCCAGCACCATGGCCCATGTGCTCCTCTGAGCTGAGCAGCCATCCCTGGCCTCCCAATAAGCACTCACCCAAATCATGTGTGACATTAAACCCCTCCTGGGCAACAGCAGCTGCAAGGCCCAGCAGCTCGGACCACGGGAGCCTGTCAAAAGGAGAAAGGACAACCAGAAACGTGCCTGAGGAGCTCAGCAGGGCAGGGAGCTGGGGAGCAAGCACTGGGCTCGCCTCTGCGGGCAGGGGGCTCCCTAAAGACCAAGCCAGGGCCAGAGGTGGCCAAAAGGAGCCCTGAGCTTCCAGTGGGTTGTTTCTTTTTAGCAGGATCATCTCAGAGCTCCACGATGTGCACCAGAGAGGAACACCAGTGCAAGGACAGGGAAAGGGCCATCTCTGGAGCAAAATCTCAAGCCAGGCCCCAGTCCTGAACCAGTCATTCAGATCCCTCCCTTGCTGTCCCAACTGGGCATCAAGGACAACCACACTTCTCAGGGTCCAGCTAAGGAGAGGATGAAAGTGCACAGACCTGCACGAAAAGTTATGTGCCTATTGCTAAGGGAACAGCTATTGTCTGTCTCGTTGGCCAAAATTTTGCTTTGCAGAAAACCTGACCGAGCTGAATTATTTATTTTTCTCAATGAAGCACCAGTGACTTTCCAACACAAGCTTCCCAGCACCCCTAGCTAATGGTTCTGACTGGTGGCTGAGAACATGGTCTAAGGATGCAGGGTCACAGGGCTCAGTCTGTGCAGGATAAGACCAGCCAGCCCGTGCCAGTCTCATGTCTTACCTCCCGTGTAGCTGGTGTGCCTGGTGCATTCCTTGAATCATGCCTGGCACCCCCACGAGCAGACCTGGCTGTAGAATAGGAAGGGTGAAATGGAACAATAGTCTCCTTCCCATGAGGACATGGTCCCTGATAGTGAATCAAGGAGATACAACTCATGTTGACATGGAAAGTGTCTGCCTATCTTTAGGGGAGGGGAAGAGGGTCTGTAGTGACACACTCAGTTAGGGGGTAAAAGTTTTTGGAAGTAAAGAGGCAAATTCAATCCTGATCTCAAACCAGTTTTGTCAGGAGAAATAACTCAGCAGAAGGACATAGGTTTGTGCTCCTTCCTAGGACTCCTGTTCTCCTGGCTCCCCACTGCCAGAGGGCCATGCCTCCTTACTCGCCAAGACCTGCAGTTTCCAGGCATTTTGGCATTGCCAAAGAAGCCTTTTCCCTGGACTCTCCATGTCTGTAGGGCCAGGGATCTCCCATGGTGGGACAGGCCTCCTGTTGCTTCCCCTGGCACCTCTCCCTTGGCCCAAGAGCAGCAGGGAGAGGAGAGCTGGAGCCATCAGGCAGCTGCAGCCCCGGAGGGGTCAGCCATCCTCACCCTGCTGTGGTCCTGCAGATCCACCTCCAGCGGGATGCCCAGGGGAGCCGCCTCGCGGAAGTCGATCACCCAGCTCCTGTTCTTGCGGATGTCATGGACCAGCATCACCCCACCCCTGCAGCGACACGGGGGTCAGGGCACACACACTGGCCCTGCAGCAGATGCTGCCTTCAAGCCAAAACGAGGAGTTCAGATGCCGCTGGGGCTGGGGTCAGTCCCACTGTGACAGGGCCCCTGCAGCAGGGCAGCAGCCCCCGCAGTGACCCACGGGACAGGGAACACTGCTGCCCTTCCCCAGGGAGCAGGGCGGTGGTGCCACAGGCAGCCCGTGCTGAGCCTGGCAAGGCTGGGTTGATCCCTGCCAGCCTGCCCAGGGGCCACTGGCTCTGTTCCACTGCCGTGCTGGGACTGCCTGGGATTTTATGTTTAATCCGAGCAGTTTTGCAGCCAAACAAGGGTTTTGCTTACAGCAGGAACCGGTGGGGCAGCCTGGAGAAGCTATCGGGTGGCAGCATTTTATGCAACGATCCTCCTGCCG
>NW_009953645.1:546041-549647 GCF_000747805.2 Chaetura pelagica | reverse complement strand
ACAGCCCCCCTGCAGCACAGCCCCCCAGCAGCACAGCCCCCCCTGCCCTGGCTGTGGGGCCGGCGCTGAGAGCACAGCCCCCAGCCTCAGGAAGGTGATTTTGGTGCAATTTGGGGTGGAATCTCATCCAGACTCAGCACCCAGGGTCTTGCTGACACCAGCACGTACTCCACTAAACTTCTAGCCAAGAGGAAAGTTAAGGAGTGCCTCCCATTTCCAGAGCTAAAACCCAACTGCCAAAACCCACTTTTGTCTTACCTGAGGGTCCCCAAAATAGATCTGCATGATCAAGGCCACCGTGACTCCCATGGCGAAGGTGAGGCAGGCAGTGATGATGACCGTCAGCCCATCCTGCCAGCAGCTGCAGTCCCCAGAGAAAGGGTCCTTGCTGGTCTCCCGGAGAGGGGACACATCCTGGCTGCCCATCTCGGAGGAGGACGAGGGCAGGCGCTGGAGACGCGCAGACTTCAGGAAGGAGTCTGGGTCTTTGTGGGCAGCAGGGAGAAAACAGGTGTTAGTTATTGAGCAACATGGGGCTCTTGTTGCAGTGTTTACCCAGCACTAACATTATACCCTGACCCTTCCCTTCCCCATTGATCCCAGCTCTCAAGGGACTTTCTAGCTCTGATGCTGTTTTAGGTCATTTTACTGATCCCTTCCTTTAGCTTTAGTTTTTCCAGACTGACTTCCCTGGAGATTAAGAGGGGCTAAAACCCCTTGGATTTTTCTCCATTTCAGTACATTAATCAGTCTTCAGTGACAGGCCCAACTACTGCTTGGTTTGGATGGGTCCTTAAGTCAGTACTGACTAACAAACAGGTCTCTGAGATGCAGCAGGACTGAAGAAGAAGATGTGAAGATCACGAGACCACAGAATGTCAGGGGCTGGAAGGGACCTCTGAAGATCATTGAGTCCAATCCCTCTGCCAGAGCAGGACCAAAACTAGGGCAGGTCATTCAGAAAGGCATCCAGACAGGTCTTGAAAGTCTCCAGAGAAGGAGACTCCACAGCCTCTCTGGGCAGCCTGTCCCAGGGCTCTGTCACCCTCACAGGAAAGAAGTTCTTCCTCATGTTGAGGTGGAACTTCCTGGGCTCCAGTTTGAATCCATTGCCCCTCGTCCTGTCCCAGGGCACAAGTGACAAGAGCTTGTCCTGCCTTCTTGCTGCCCTCATGTATTGATAGACACTCATTAGATCCCCCCTCAGCCTTCCCCTCTCTAGACTGAGCAGCCCCAGGTCTCTCAGCCTTTCCTCATCAGGCAGGTGTTCCAGTCCCTTCATCATCCTCGTGGCCCCCCTTGGACTCTCTCCAGTAGATCCCTGTCCCTCTTGAACTGGGGAGCCCAGAACCAGACAACAGATATTAAGATAAAATGATATTAAATAGATATCAAACTAAAAAGATATACTTTTTTTAACCCAGCAGCTTTCTTTGGAGCTATGCTTGCACTACAGCACCTCAGCAAGATAGAAGCAAAGCAAAACGTGTGGCCTGGGCACAGGAAATTCCTCTACAGAAGCATGGCAAAGCGGGGGCAGAGAGGAGCAAACCTGCAAACCAAGGGCCTCTGGGCATCCACCTGCTCAGCTTTCATTTCTTGCTTCCTCCAGCTGATGAAGGGCCCTGTGAACTCGAGCTGCTCACTGGACACCCAGCTCTGGGATGGCAAGACAACGGAGCAGGGCTTTGCCAGGCATCCACCAGACAGCAAACAATGCTCAGCAGGATGAAGAAGTTTTTCTTGCTCTGAAAGATGCCTCGGATCTCTGCCTGCACCAGTTGCTGCCTGTGTGGCAGAGCGTGCCCTGAAGTGACACTGCTGGGCATCCAGAGCTGCTGGGGCAGCCATGGGGACATGCTTGTCCCTGCAGACCACTGAACAGGACCAAGAGGCTCAGGGCATCAGCCAGGTTTCCTGGATTAATTCTGGGGAGGCTGCAGTGCCCCATGCATCTACGGTAGGAAGAAGAGGAGCACTGAGTGAAAAAGATGAGTTTTTCCCTCCACTCAGGGGATGTTTCCCAGGTTTGGGGTAAGGGACAAAGGAGAAGGAAACCCCACGTCTGTGGGGCTGGGCCTCTCCTTCTGCCCTGGCAGGCAGCACCTCCCTGGGAACTGCCAATCCTATCCCTGATGGGAATTAATGCCCTCCTGGGTGCAGCTCCAGCTCTCCTGGGGTCAGATGGGGAGTTTTAATGTACAGAATCACACAGAATCAGAGAGTGTTTGGGGTTGGAAGAGACCTCTGCAGATCATCTAGTCCACCCCCCCTCTAGGGCAGGATCACCTACAGCAGATCCCACAGGATCATGTCCAGGTGGGCTTTCAGTGTTTCCGGAGATGGGGACTCCACAGCCTCTCTGGGCAGCCTGTCCCAGGGTTCCATTACCCTCACAGGGAAGAAGTTTGTGTTCCAGTTTGTGCCCACTGCCCCTTGTCCTGTCACTGGACACTGCAGAAAAGAGTCTGGTCCCATCCTCCTGACACCCACCCTTGTGATATTTACAAGCATTGATGAAACCCCCCCCTCCAGTCTCTTTTTCTCCGGGCTGACCAGCCCCAGCTCTCTCAGCCCTTCCTCATATGGTGATTTCAGCAATGCTGCAGCCAGGACTAAACCCCCCTTAGGGTGATCTTCATCCCCTTTGTGCTGTCGTGCTCCTAAGCACGACTGGGACAGGCTCTGGTTTCCCAGCCTGCACCTCTGAGCCCCCCACTGCAGTGAGCTGGGCCTGCACTGCGTGGGCAGAGGACTGGCTGGGGGCTATGGGGCAGGGTGGCTCCAGTGGGGACCACCACTGGCCAGGCTGGGGATGCCACTGGGGAGGGAAACAGCCCTTGGCACCCCACAGCAGGGGACCAGCCCCACCAGTGGAGAAACAGCAAGGAGTGAGCTGGGACCCTCTGCCTAAGCCCTCCAGGACACTGCCCCTCTGTGCTGCTCCTGCAGCACTGGTGACAGGGCAGCCCAGCACAAGGGAACATGAACATCCAGGGAGCAACCACAGCAGAGGACAGGCCACAGACTTCCAGGGTGGCCTCTCCCACCAGGCAGGAGTCCCTTCGTTCTCGGTAACAATGTCCCACACAGCCCTGGGAAAGTCACTTGTCTCTGTGACCTCAGTGCTGTGTGGGGATAGCAGGGCTGTGGTTTGGGAATGGGGTGAGTACAAGGAGCAGCCTGCGAGGCCAACACACAGCTGCCTGTCCCATCACCAACATCCGTGCTTGAAAGAGAAGCCACCAAACCGTGTGGGGGTGTGAAGGAGACTTTGCTTCCTAGGGGAACCAGCGCTTTGGGGAGCCAGGGCTCAGCTCTGGAGGGGACAGCAGGGACCAGAGATCCCGCGGGCTCCGGCAGCTGCTGCCGTGGGGGACCCTTCAGTGCTCTGGGGTCTGTCCCCAGCACTGACCGCACAACGGGGGCTTCCTCCTTTTAACGACACGTTCTGGGCGGGAGGAGCCGAAGGTCTGGGCTCCCTCTGCCAGCCTGGCAGGTAACGCGGCACTGAGAAGCACAGATGCCTTTGGCAACACCCTCTGCGGTGTCAGATGAGCCCAAGTTTCCAGGTGGCCCGAGAGCAGCAGCTCCTGCAGCCCCAGC
>NW_009953645.1:534845-543411 GCF_000747805.2 Chaetura pelagica | reverse complement strand
GGGCCCCGCGGGGCTGCGGTTCCCCCGGGACGCGGGCTGGGCTGCTCAGTTTCCCCATCTGAAAATCCACCCCCTGCCCTGATCTGGCTGCACGTCTGGTGTTCTGGGAGGCAGAGCGTGTTGAGCGCTGGGCTGTTCGGCTCTGGGGAAATCACCTGAGAGGTGCGTGTCCCACTCTCTGGCCCCACAGGGAGCCAATTCACGGCCCTGCCCTTCCCACGAGCTCGCTCCACAAGCTCCTTAGCACAGGGAGATGTGAAAACCCCTTTGCTGTGGCAGTGACTGGTGCTCCCCGGCAGCCTGAGCACATAATGGGCACAGCCAGTTATTTACCTCAAGCCCATCCCAGCCTGCCCCATTCTCAGACATCTCTCCAGTCTTCTCTTCCCCAGCAGTGGGAGGTGGTCCCGTCCCCACCAAAGCACCTCCAGCAAGGCCAGGAGCTCTGTGCACACTGCATCCTCCTCCAGCCATTTGCCTGGCAGAGTATCAACAGAAATCATTGAAATAAAGCAGCCGAGGGAGCGTGGGCAGGGACACTGCTGTCCCAAAAGGTCTCAGCAAACACTATCCCCAGTTGTCAGATATACCTGTGACTTAACAGTGTTTGAAGATAAAGCTCTGCTAACACCCTTGGGTTTTTGAGGTCCTGCTTGCCCCAAACCAACCCAGCCTCTACTACTCCTGTGCTTCTGACAAGCCAAACCCAGTCAGGTCTGTCACCTGTGGGCAGCTGAATCCCAGCGACAGTGAGCACAGCCTTTGCAAACCTGGACATCAAGCTGGGGAGATGCAGAGGTGATGACACCTCCATGGAGGGGACAGAGGCTCTTCAGTGGTGTGCTCCCAACCCCAACAGGCACCTTTCACTTTAGGGACTTCCCAAGGACTGTTAAAGACAAGTGACATCAGCAACATTCCCTTACTGGACCAAAACCACACGTAACAAATCTCCATCATGCTGCACACTCAGCTGTCCCTGGGGTCTGGCAGCTGATGCTGCCCAGCCACAGAACACCCATCACCCAGCCACCTCTCAACACCCATTAGCACAACTTTGCACCCACCCTGGTTTCCCCTTTAACACCAAAATAATGTGCATTCAAGTTCTAACAGATAATGCACTGGAAGCCCAAGACAGACCACAAGAAATTGCCAGTTCCATCCCAGAACATACTTGCTCCTTTCTTCATGAGTTTAGGCCAGGGACTGGCTGCTTTTTGCTGGAAGCCAAAGGGATGTTCTGTCAGGTCTGCAGCTAGCAGGGAGCTCTGCAGAGCCTGCAGGCACTACTGCCTCTTCTCTGCACCCTCGTGTAGACCCGTAAGGATGCAGCCTCCTGGTGGAACCATATTCCAACAGCTGTAGCTCCCACTGCTCAGCTCTCCCAGCACAGGAATGATCTTTTTCTCCCCGGGCTGCTGCTCCAGGGTAGCACAGGCCCCTCATCAGCCACGAGTTTAGTGACCTGCCCTCCAAGGAGAAGAGTGTGCAGAGCAAGGGTGCTCATTGCATAGACTAAGAGACCTGGGGCTGTTCAGTCTAGAGAGGAGAAGGCTGAGGGGGGATCTAATGAATGTTTATTCATGACATTCTATTAAGCCCTCTGCATGAGGGCTGGGGTCAAGAAGGTAGGGACAAGCTCTTGTCACTTGTGCCTTGTGATAGGACCAGGATGGATTCAAACTGGAGCCCAGGAAGTTCCACCTCAAGATGAGGAAGAACTTCTTTCCTGTGAGGGTGACAGAGCCCTGGGACAGGCTGCCCAGAGAGGCTGTGGAGTCTCCTTCTCTGGAGACTTTCCAGACCTGTCTGGATGCCTTTCTGAGTGACCTGCCCTAGTTTTGGTCCTGCTCTGGTAGTGGAGTTGGACTCAGTGATCTTCAGAGGTCCCTTCCAACCCCTGACATTCTGTGATACTGATTGTGCACCTACCACAACTGCAGAGGACTGAGGTGCTGCTCAAGCCCCTGTTCCTCCCACTGCAGTCCCTGCTCCTGTCAGCTGCTGCTTTTCTCTCCTCCTAGCACTCAACTTCATGCTCTTTGCTAGACCGTCCCCGTGTCAATCTCTCAAGTCCCTGCAAAACCCCTGGATTTTACAGCACTCATCATTGTGAGAAGCTCAGCTGCCACATCCCTCTGAGCTTCTTTTTGATCTCACTTCTTGAGGGACAGACACCACAGCTTTAGTTCTCTTGGTGACCTGCCCTGGGGATAACCTGCTTCTAGTCATTGAGGCACCCCTTGAAACAGAAAACTTAAGAGACTAAAAGCTTACAGCTGAGCATTGTAATCACTAATTTATTTACCAGGAGCCTTGGTGTGATCCAGAGACCAATATCACACTGCCATGACCCTCCTCAACTCAGGTTCTGCCTCAGCTTCCAGCCACTAGAACTGCAAAGACCAAGCAGCTCACCTGGTGGGACTGCAGGTGAGCAATGGATAAAGCAAAGGGGCAGGAAAGCAGCTCTCCAGCTCTGCAATCTTTCCCTCTGCAGGTTTTCAGCAGTGCTTGAAGTCCTGGGCTTTGAGCTCTGAAGCAGATGTGGGTGCTCTGTCTCTGCCAGGGGTGTGTGTCACAGGGCAGGGACAGCAGCTGAGGGAGCAGAACAGCTCATGTAGGGGCCACATTTGGCTTAACCACCCATTAAAGTGTGGATCAAAGCATTAGCTCCTGCTGCTACTACACATGCTTCTGGCCTCTTCTGGAAGTGCAGGACCTGAGTCTGCAGCACAAGAGACCTTAGAATCCCAAATAACTGCTGGCTTGCATATTTACCAAAAATCAAACTCTGAGAGGAATCCAACACTCCCACCATTTTGCAAAACTTCATTGACAAGTGGATACAGAAGCTGCACAGTGAATCATCCAGGCAACATTTATTAGAGCATTTCAAGTATGTTTTACTGATGGCTGTGAGCAGCTAAGATGCCAGTAGGAAAGGGTGACCCAGAACTAGCAGGCTGTGCCATTCTTGTGGAAATTAATGCTTTCAGCTGAAAGAAGAGGAAAAGAAATTGTCAGACTAAAAGACTGTGCAAAAATGGGGACGGGGAGGGTGAAATATAGAAGTTTTTGACATCACTTACTTAAATTGGCAACTCACGAGTAGCAGAAGCTGTCTGCTATTGCACTCTTCCCTGGGGATCCCAAGGACCTAGAGCAGCCAGGTGAGCTGTTTCCACCAAGAACAGACAGCATTTTCCCTGGTAAGGATGGAGGTGGAGCCCCAGTTCAGCACTGAAGAGCTGTAGATCCCTGGCTTTGCATACTCATGTGCGAGAACCAGGCTCCTGAGCTTCCAGCAGTGAGGAAGCCATGCAGACTCCTAGCAAGAGCCCAACAAAACCATAAGCTCCTCACTATAAGGCAGCTGCAGGTCAGGTCTCTTTTTGGGTGCCTGAGCTATTCAGAAAATCAAGGACCACATGGCAACAAGACTCTAAGGTCCTATGACAGTATCAAAGACTGTAAGAGACATCTTAAAAATATCTTAGAGCAGAGACCCCCCCCACTGATGCACAAACAAGGCATGACTAGGGAGGAACTGAGCTATGAGGTGATCAACTCATAAAAAGCCCCTCACAAACCAGAGGCCATGTGCTTGATTTGCAAGTTAGTAGTTCTGCAGTTAAGATAATAGCTGCCTCAATTGTCTCAGTCTCCTGCATTTATTAACAAGAAGCAGTTGAATTCAAGAGCTTAAAAATAAAAAAAGAATTTCAGTGCTTAACATTGAAAAGGGATTCTCCAGAATGACTGTCCTTCTGGACTACTAAGCTCTGAGGTGTGGGCTAGCAACTTAGTTGTCAGGCTAGCAGAATTGCAGTGGAATTTCTCAGCCTCCTGAACACACTTCAAGTTAAACCTTAGTTAACCAAACAAAACACACAAAGTTGCTTAAGAATTTGTCTTCGGCAAAGACCGTTGAACAATTCTGGTCATCAACTGATTGGCAAGTCGAACAACAAATATTAGAAATGTTAACAACAGTCTGTTTAATCAAAGCAGATTTGACTTCCACAAAGACATGGCCCCTCAGCTGACACCCTGGCTGCTGCAGTCCCTTCCTCCACCCACTCTGCAACTGCTTTTTAAAAACTGTTTGTCTGAAGGACGGGAATGGAAGACAGGTCAGGATTAAATGATAGATTTCAAAGAGAAAGCCATACATACATTAAATTAACTGACTCAACCTTCAGCACACAGGAGTTTGATAAGAGTTACTGCCTAGAGTCACAGAAAGTTCCAAATTTGAACAGTCTTGAACCACTTCCAAAAATTCCAATGGCTTTTTAATAGTTCCAACAATTAATGGGTATATAAAATGGAGACAGACTTCTCCAGCAGAAGAGCTGGGGCTTCTCCAGGCTCATCAGATCACTGGTACAGAAGGGTGTTGATTTGACTTTCCCCACCTTCCCACCAGTCCACTAAAGACTATGATTATTAAAACCTTCTTGATTTACTGATGACTGATTCAACAGGCCAGAACTGCAGACTGTGTCAATCATAGTGGATGGCAGTATAGAAGATTATCCAAACAACCTGTGAAGAAGACAGGAAGCAAAGGTTATTCTGCTGCCCCTGAAGAGGGTTCAGGAAACAAGCCTCATGCCTTGCTCTCAGGAGAGGACTGAATTCTAGCTGTGAGATGGCTTCAGAGAGGTGTGGGGCCCACCATGCCCCACAGATGGTGGCATTCAACCGCTTGCCTCCTGAAATGAGCAGCCTCTTCACATCAAAAGCCACCACAGCCCCTCCAGTGATTTAGAAACCACTAGATCAAGTGTTGAGCATGTTTCCAAGACTTGGGGAGGGGAGTCAGGGAAGCACAAGGACTCCCCAGGCTCTGGTTTGGTGTAACTAGCTCTAGATGAAACTCCACCAGGCATCTGGGACAGAGGATGGGAAGACATAAAAGTTAAGTGTCAGATGTAGAAGTACAGCTGCCTGTTCCTATATCCTTTCCCAAGCATTAATGCTGTATTCCAGAGCCCGTAGCCATTGGATTTGGGGATTTTTCCTTCCCAATCAACTCCACTTGTTAGTTGATGTTAACACATTTCTATCAGCACCCCATCTCACCTACTTTTCTTCCAGGTAATTCCCCTCAGAAAAGTGTACCATCTAGTCAACTGAGGGAAAGCAACAGGCATTACCAGAAACAGTGCAAAAGATGTCATGAATCCTTCCTTTGTGAGCTCCCATGTCCCACCATACTCCTCCTCATCTATCTGCTGGAAGCTACTGAAGTAGAGGTACAGAACACCAGCATTGATCAGGCAGAATCTGGAAGAAAGGGATCAGGAACAGTCACTTTGGTGATACAGAGTGCAGGTATCCAACATGCCCCACAGGAATACAACAGGGAAAGATCTCCCACCCCCAGCAGAGGAACACTTATCCTGCAGCCCTTCCCAGGCAGCTCAGGCACTTGCTTCCAAGAGCACCTCTAGGTCTGCCTGCCACAGGGTGCTAGGCTGGGATGAAGTTCTCCTCACTAGGCACTGCCTGCTCCTCTGAGGCTCAACGAACAGCAGCCAAAAGCTGGGATGATCAGCAGATCTGCAAACCCTGGAGGTTTTCCTGCCCTGCAGATCAGCAGCAGTCCTGCTCCCACACAGAACCAAGTCCCTGTGTGTGCTACTTGACTTTGAGGCTGCAGAGAGGGAAGCCTGTTAGACTCTGTGCTGAGTTGGATCCCTGTCAGTGCCCTGTGACCACATGCACTTAAGAGACAAGAGCCAGAGGAGACTCAGTCATGCCCTCAGAGCCACAGCACTGATGTTCAACCTGAGACAGCTCCAGGCTGTGCCAAGTTACACTGCAACAGGGAGAAAAACCATGAGCTCCTGATGGTCCTTAGACATGTTTGGGTTTACACCAGCCCAGTTCAGGGCTGGGGCAACAGGGAAAGTGACAGAGACATCTCCTGGAAAGCAGGCTATGCAAGGAGGGCTGTGCAGGAAGAGAGACACAGTTCAGTGCCTGTATCAAGCTGTGAGCAGCTCTGTGGCTGCAGACCACAAAGAAACCTGCACACAGCTCTAGAACCTTCTAGTTTTGCCACTGCACACCAAATTACTTTCACTTCTCATTAACGTTTAGCACAGGCTTAGGTACCTGAAGGTGCCTTGTGGGTAAATGGATTACAGAAGGAACAATGCTGCTGAGCTGCTCCACTTGTCACTGGTGGCACTTTGGATTTAACTGTTTGCACGATGCTGTGGAGCTCTTGTTGGAGCATCATTGCTTTACAGCCCCTTTTCCCTAAATTTCAAACTTTATTTTTAAATTATTTTTTTCTTAGGAATACTTGCTGCTACTCCCTCCTCTTTCTTGCCACAGCCAGGACACTCAGGAGGAGAGAAAAGATCACAAGGCAGTTTTCCCTGAGAAAAGCTGTGGAGTTGTGAGCTTGACAAAGAGACCTTGCCTGGGCAGAGACATTTGCAAACGGACACTCCCCTAGAGCAGACACAGCATCTTCCCACACCCTGTGGGGAGAGCAGGGCTGTGTTTCTGACCCCTGCTGCCTCTCTAGAGGCTTTTAGGCATGTGCCAGGACTTTCCAGGTCATGCCTTCCCCCCACCATGGATGAAAGAACTTCAGCAAGCTGGGAGTGCTGCAGAGGCACTGCCAGTGGTGCCACTTTGCCTGCTTGTCACCTACAGCCTTTGGTGTTCTGAATAAACCTTTTATTTCTCTAAAGAGAAGCTGTCTCTCTTGCCTGCCAACAGAACCTGCTCTCAGAGGAATCCTGCCTCAGGGAGAGGCACACACCACCACACCTTCCCTCTTGGGGTCTGACTCCTCAAGTGGACACCCTGGCACCAGACTCAAAGACTCTGTTCAGACACGCAGGAACAGGCCACTTCACAGGTCAGCTGAACCTCTTGCTCCCCTCATCTAGTCCTGCCCCTTTCATAACAACATAAAATACAAAATAAAGGTTTTAAAAGCATTAATCAGGCTGAGGAGAGAGAGGCTGATGAAGACACATTATGATTGGTGGGAATTTCATGACAAACAACAGCCTGGAATGCACCGCTGGCTTTAAGACACAACAGAGGCTGCTTTGGCCACTGTTTATAGCACAGCCTTGAAACAGCCCCCCAGTCACATCCAAATGTGGGAAAGTACAGGAGACAGAAAAGGAAATAAACCTTACACTGCTATTCCCACGAATCCCTTCAGTGGAACTACTCCCCAGATGATTCCCAAAATAACTGCAATGATCTGCCGGAACCAGTAGATCACATCTAAAAACTCGTCCTAAGGAGACAAAAGCACAAGAAAGATTTTGGCATTTACTACGTTTCCTTTTTTAAACAGCATCATACAATTAGGAAGTTAACACACCCAACAGTCAGTTTCCCATTCCAAGTGGGAGATCCTGCACCCTGAGCAGATGAAAGCAGCTTATGGTGTTGTGCAACCACACAGCTTTGTCCTCCAGTGCCCCTGGTTACTAAAAATTCCATTCTATATAAAGTCACTGGAAGAAAAGTTTGAAGAGCTGTTTATGCTTTAAGCCAGTTCCAGTCACTCCCAGTGCCCCAAGCCATGGTCACCCCTGCTGGGCTGTGCTGCTGACACACCTGCATGATGCTGACTCAGCTTCTGATACAATTCACTCCTGCTCGCTGGGTTTTCTCCAGCCTCCCCCAGGAGGGGATGGTCCCAGGGTAGCCCCAACACCCAGCTGCACTGCAGGGTGGGCAGAGTTGTTTGGCTGCAAGTGGAAGACCACAGCCTGTGTCAGGTGAAGCTGTGGTTGTTCCTCTCAGTCACTGCACTTCTCGGGCACATCAGGCTCCAGTTCACATCCCACTGCATCACCCCCTGGGCACAGCCCCTCTCACTAGCTCTGAAACTCCTGCCCAATGTGTCAGAGGTGACTGAGATCGAGCACAGGGAGGCCCAGCAGTTCTGGGGGCAACAGCAGACACCTGCCTCCAGAGAGACAGCACGACAGAACCTGCACCTTCTTTGTGCTGAAAAACAAAGCCAGCAAAACAGAGACACCCCGTCCTGCCCGCCCCCTGTGTGCTGGGGCAGGGCCTGAGGTGCTGCAGGAGCTCAGAGCAGCTCTGGGGGCTACTGGGGGGGCAGCAGGAAGAGGCACCAACCAGGAGCATTACAGCACACGGGAGAGATCACAGAATCCCAGAGTGGTCTAAATCGGAAAGGAACTTAAATCTCGACCAGTCCCACCCCTGCATGGGCAGGGACCCCTCCCAGCAGCCCAGGTTGCTCCAAGCCCCATCCAACCTGCCCTTCAACACTGCCAGGGATGGGGCAGCCACAGCTTCCCTGGGCAGCCTGGGCCAGGCTCTCACCACCCTCACGCCAAGGAATTTCTTCCCAGTATCTCACCTCAGTCTCCCCTCTAGAGCAATAAACACGGGGAGCCTGGAGGCGACACTTTCTCACTCGGTGTTTAGTTTTCACGGGACCAAGGGCAGATTTCTTTAATAACAGTCCTCAAGCCAGACGGAGCCTGCTCTCCCGCTGCCAGCACAGCCCGTGTTTGCTTTGGCCCGGGCCCCAGCG
>NW_009953645.1:531725-534387 GCF_000747805.2 Chaetura pelagica | reverse complement strand
GAAGGGCAGGTTGGATGGGGCTTGGAGCAGCCTGGGCTGGTGGGAGGTGTCCCTGCCCATGGGGGGGTTGGAATGGGATGATCCTTAGGGTCTGTTTCAATCCAAACCGGCCTGGGGTTCTGTGCTGCCCTGGATGCTGTGGCAGAGGGGACAGCCCCTCCAGCCGGAGAGCAAAGCTCAGCCCTGCAGGCACGGCCACCACAGCCCTGGGGATCCCGTGGGCACCTTCCCCTCCTCACTGGGTGTCCTGACTGCGGCTCCATCTGCCCCAAGCCCCTGGGCCTGCCTCGGGGGCTGGGGCTCCCCCAGGAGGCTGCAGGGCAGGGGCTTTGCAGCAGCATAGCCCTTAAAATAAACAGCCCCGGGGCTTGTTGTCTCTTGATTTGAGCAGACAAGCGTGTCATCTGCAGGAATTATGCTCTTGGAAGTGCATGTGAACGAAACATCATTGGGTTGGACTGCTGTTGTTTTATATGTATTCTTGTTTTACATGAGCAATGTTACTCAAAACAGTTGCATTCCTCATGAAAAAATGTGTTGGGAATTCCTTCTTCAGTGTGGGGTGGGTAGAGTGTCTGGCTGGGATTGTTAATCCCCGTCAGGGTGTGCTGAAGGGCAGGTGGGCAGAGGAGGGCCTGGGTCTGTGGCAATAACTGATGGAATCTCCTGCCCAGCCATGGGTAGATACCTGCAAGCTGCAGGTTCCCAGTCAGGGCTGTGTGCTTGCAGGCAGGTGGAATTACAGAAGGATACATGGGGAGCTCTGGGCACAGGCAGGGAAGATGGGAAAGCTGGATGAAGCTGAGTGGGGAGCCCAAGGAGGCCCAGCAGCAGCCCCCTCAACCTGTCCTGGGGCTGCAAAGCAGGTGAGGAGCTGCCACCTCTGGATGGCCCCTCTTACCAGCTCCTCCCGAGGCCCAACCTGACACCTGCCCTGCGGAGCAGGGACAGCAGCCACCCCACAGGGCCTTGGGGCTGCTGGGTCTTGTCTCCTGGGGGGAGTCTTGCTTCCCAACAGGCTCTCGGGGACCTCCTGGACGTGCTGCTTTCCTCCAGCACAGAAACACCTGGCACCAGCCACAGGGTGGCAGCTCAGGCTGCCTGACTCCTGAGATTTTTCTTTCGTTTTTTTCCCTTTCCTTAAATTTTTTTATTATGCAGACAAACCCTCTTGGGATCCCCCTGACCAGATGATGGGCACGGCAAAGTCTCTGCACTCTCCCTGGCTCGACTCTGCCCCAACACGGCACTCGGCAGCATTTCCATCCCCATCTTGGCGTTTGGCTGCTCCTCATTCATCTGCCAGCACAGCCTGGATTTTTGGGGGGGTGGGGTGTGGGCAAGGCTCCTGCCTCCAGCCAAGGCTGAATTACCCCCATGGCCTCCCTGCTCCTGGAGGGGACAATGCTTTGGTGGATTTCTACCAAGCAGCATGGGGGCATGATTGGTTGGGATGCCCCCAGGTCTGTCAGGCTGCAGGCAGAGCAGGTTGCTGAGCAGGAGCAGAACCCATGCTCTGGGCAGGGTCTGGCCAGGCTGCTGGAGGGCATGGCTGTTGCTTTTGTGTCAGTGATGAAACAGGGTTGTTTTTTTTTAATTAACTGTTGCTTGAGAAGTGGCAGCTAATGATGAATTTTGGTAACTGCTGATTTCTGCTCCTGACCTCTGTTGCTGTGAGTGCAGCCCCTGAGCTCCACGCTGTCCCCACAGCCTGGCTTTGCCACGCTGGGAAGTGCCCAGGGGTGACAGCAGGGTATGGTCCTTGTCCTTGAGCTCCCACCTCCCTCTGGGCAGTGACAGAGCTGCTGGCAGCACCTGAGCAGAGCTGCCCTGCTCTGCCTGCTCCAGGCAGGGCTGGGTGAATCCCTCTCAGAAACACACCTGGTGTTTCCCTTTCCCATTTGCCTGCTCCCCTGCAGGTTGAATTCTGGCCTTGGTGTAATGGGATCCTCCAAACCGAAGATAAATTCCCCCCCAGGATGGTGTCTGGTGGGATGTCACCCTCCCGAGGGGGAGCCCCAGAACTGGGGGTGCTGGGCTGGGATGCAGCACCGTGTTTCTGATGGGAAGGAAATGTGAGCAAGAGCCCTGGAGAGGTGTCCCCAGGAGCAGGGCCTGCCCGGCCTCAGGGAAGGGCAGGAGCTCCCCATTCCTGCACCTCTGGGCTCCAGACCTCAGCTTGGGAATAGGGCAGGTCCCCAGTTGCTCTCTACTCCAGGCAGTTTTTTTGAGGGTGTGTTTACCTGGGCCCTCCTGAGGGCACACAGCCCAGCTGCTCCTTCTGGCCACTGCTCCCTGGGCAGAGTGGTCCCACTGGGCCATTAACAGGGGTGTCCTGCCAGCCCCAGTGCAGCCTTTGGGTACCTCAGGGCAGCAGTAACTGACTCTGGGTGGGTGTTTCTCCCCATAACCAGACACACTGGGCTCAGCTGCAGAGCTCACACCTCACCAACCCACGGGTGTGTTTCTGCCCAGCTGCACATCCAGGGATGATCCGTGATCGTTGCCCAAAGCCTCCTCAGCCCACGGGGGTGGAATGGTGGGCAATGGCTGAGGGTGGGTTACTTGGGCTGTGGTGACCCTCTGCAGTGGGAAGATGGGGATGATCACTCTTGCCCTGCTGCCTCACCCTCCAAGGCAATCCCTGGTATGACACAGGCAG
>NW_009953645.1:529234-531213 GCF_000747805.2 Chaetura pelagica | reverse complement strand
GGATGGACGGGGCCGGGGCAGCCCCGTGGGGCGGGATGGGGCCGGGGCAGCCCGGAGGAGAAGCAGCAGGACGGGAGGAGGCGTCAGCCCCGGGGGCGCGGGGGAGCCCAGCGCTGGGCACGGGGCGATGCAGCAGCAGGAGCCCCGGGGTGTCCCCGCCAGGCACCCCCTGCCCGGGCTGGGGGAACAGCCGCTGTCCCGCCCGGCAGGGATGTCCCAGCTGAGGGAGGTGAGGCTGAAGCAAAGCTCTCAGGAGCTCTCTGGAGTTGGGACTTTCTGGGTTCCCTGGGATGGCAGATCCTGCCTCTTGTGCCTTAATCTGCCTCCTGTTTTGTCCGAGCCCTTCTGGAACATCTGCTTTTCCCCAAAGCCTTTTTGCTGATGGCCAGAGCCAATATCCAGATGCTTGATGGTGCTCTCGAGCTCTCCCCAGTGACCTGCGAGCAACTTCAGGCAACAAACTGTTGTAAGGCAGAAAAGCTTTATTTAGCTCATTTCCTCCCGTCTTAAACACAGAGGAACATTGTGTTTTGTTTAGCCTTGCCCATAAAAGCTCGAGGTCCTCTTGGATTCCCTCCCTGCGTGCCCTTTTGGTGCAAAATGTGATGGCTGATAAAAGCCAGGGAGGCTCTAAAACATGGGTGTGTAGGAGAAGGCAGCGGTTTTTGGAGCGGAACATCCCCGAGTGTCAACAACCGCCGCCGCTGACCAAACTTGGTTGGGTTTCTTCGGTCACTTGAATTTTTTCCCTCTGGCCGCCGACAGGCATCCTGTGGCTGTAGGAGGAGTCTGTGGTCACGTCCCCCTCCGAGGCGCTGCGGCCAGATTCTCCAGCAGAGGTGAGCCCCTCCATCTCCCGGGGAAATCTCAAGCCCTGTCCACGCTCGGTGACCCGAGGCCATGAAGACTTTCTCCTCCATGGGCCTGTTTCCCAGCCTCCCTGGGCATCAGGAGGGTGCTGGGTCTCCTGCGTGGTGGTGTCAGTGCACGGGCTGCTCATGGTGGCCCCAGAAGGTGCACTTTGGAAAGGTTTACGTGTGCCCCATGAGGTCCTTATCCTCTAAACTCGGTAGGAACGAGCTAGCCCAGAAGCTGCAGAAACTTGCAGACAACTTGTGGCTGAACAGGGGCCTGGCAGGAGCTGGGGAAGGGCTGGGAGGACCCCCCCCCAGGGGTCACTGCGCTTGGCTCCAGCTCCCTGGTGCTGCTGGGCTCCTGCCCGCCTGCACAGAGGCCTGCTGGCTGTCCTCAGTGCTGGTGGCTGTGGCTGGTCTAGGGACGCAGCCTGGGGCTCAGGGCTCTGCTGTCTCTTCTCCAAACTCTCTTTCCCACCTGCATCTGCACTGAGGCCGGGCAGAGAGCAGAGGAGCAGCCCAGTGCAGGGCCCGGGGTCTCCCCGCAGCTCCCGGCAGCGGCAGCGCTGCCCCGGCACAGCCCCCCGGGAGCAGGGACACATCCCAAGGGCAGCCTGTGCAGGGCTGTGCTGGAGGACAGGGGCAATTTAACAACAAATTAGGCAGGGAAGATGAGCTGCTCCCAACTTACTCCTCCAGCCTCTGACAGCCCGGTCGGAGCTTCCTGCTGGCTCTGGAGGCAGGATGGCCACATCCGGGCTGTCCCGGTGCTGGGAGCAGGGCCTGGCAGGTGGCAAAGCTTTGGAGAGGGAAGGGTGGCCTGGCTGCAGCCTCCTGTTCTGCAAGGCATCACCCACATCTGCCTCATGCCTCTTGAGGGGAGGAGAAGGGAACAGCTGCCCATGTGGGACTGAAGCCCCCCAGGGTGCTGTCACATGCCAAGGGGGGCTGGCCATGCCTGTGGAAGGTCAGTGCTTGTCCAGTGCCAAACACAGCTCTGGTCTGGCGTGCTGGTTCTAGCAGCTCATTTTGGGACGAGCCATTGGGCAGAGATTTAACCACAGTCCCTCCAAAGGGCCCTTGTTCCCCCTGCAGAGCTGTCCCACGGGACAGCCCGGGCTGTTG
>NW_009953645.1:527080-529223 GCF_000747805.2 Chaetura pelagica | reverse complement strand
CCTGCCCTGGCCAAAAGCACCCAGCAGATGCAGCTCTGTGCAGAGGGGAGCTGGAGCAGCTGATGTCCCTCCCAGCCGTGCTGGAGCCTGCTGGGCAGCCCCGTGTGGGGCTGGAGCCTTGTCAGCACTTTCAGAGGTGGCTCCTGGGGTTGCATGGCCAGCTTTGGAGGAGCAGCTCCTGGGACACCCTTTGCAGCTGGTTATTGTTAGTTTTGCCATACCCGGGAGCAGCCTGGGGGCTGGATACAGGCTCCTGCCACACCGGGGGGGCTGCCCTGTCCCCTTCAGCCTAGGCACAGCCCCTTCTTGCCAGCCAGACCTGCCACAAGGCTCAGCCCACCCGCCCGGCAGCAGCTCTGGTTGGGGACACTGAGCTGGAGCAGCGCAGGAGAAGAGGGAGGACAGGGAAGGGTGGATGTGGGTAGGAGGGAAGAGGACAGAGACAGGAGGGGACAGGGCCTGCCAGGCCCCTTTGGCTTATCCCACCCTCCCCAGCATGGTCAGGAAGCAACACCACTCATTTGGTTTTTACTAAGGAGGAAACACATGGCAGTTTATTTTTCTGATAACTGTGGCTCTTGGCTTATTCTTTAAACCTAAACTATTTTCTTTACACACTTATGAACTATTTAAGCCAGCCCTGTGGCCCCTTGGGTCTAACTCAGGTGGGGAAGGCACAAGCCTGATGGTGCAGGGAGCAAGGAGCTTGTCTCAGCAGGAGTGGTGGTAGAAGGACAAGGGAATGGATGGGGCTTTCAGTGGGGGGGTGGCAGAAGCAGAACCAGTCTCTGTGGGTTTCCAGAGGAGAAAGCTGGAGGTTTGGTGGCTGCACCAACTGGCTCAGCCAAGTCCACTCCCGTGTGCCAGACATCAGGGCCGGGCATTCCCTGAAATGGTCCCAGAAATCAGGTTTTTAGGAATTCCAGAAAGCATGGGCTTGGAGACCAGGGGAGCGCGGGCACTGAGCCCCCGTGCAAAGCATCGATCTCTCCTGGCAAACAGACCTTGCTGCAGATCACTTTTGTCTCATGAAAGAGGCACCTTTCCCCATACTGACCCAAAAGAGACTCTTCCCAAGCCCGAGGAGGTCCTGCTAACAGCAGACACAGAGTGCTTATGAGATGACCTGGCAAAGCTGGACCTTGGCACATCTTTCCAGGGAATACTGTGGATCAAACAGCAAAACCATGTACTGTCAAACTCGCACTTAATCCCCCTAGTGAGAACCATCTCTCCAGAGAGGGTGCCAAGCTGAGCTCCTGCTGCTGTTCACAGCTAGAGCAGGCTAAATATTTGGATACTATTAATTCCCATGGTGAGAGCAAAACTCCTGCTTATCTCTCTAGTCCTCCGCTAATAATTCTGATAATCATTCTGGTAATAAATAGGTGTGTTAGGAAAGCTCAGCCCAGTGCTGTGGGCCAGCAGGGGAGTTTTTATTGCTGGCTCTGGCTTGGCACAGCAAAGCTGTGGTGGTTCAGCTCAGCTTGCCTACCTTGCTGCCCCCTTCCAAAGAGCTTTATGGTGCAGCAGTGGGAGCAGTGGTTGAGGGCCAGGATGTGGGGGGAGATCTGCCCACCCAGCCCTGGCCATGGCTGGGCTCTCCAGCCCCTCCACTCTCCCCAGAGTGACAAACATCTCTTTTACTGTTGAGCACTGGGAGAGCACTGAGCATTTATGGGTTGATGTGGGGCTTGATGGATGCTATTGGGTGCTGGGCACCAGCTAGGGCAGTGCCAGGGAGGGGGCTGATGGCAGGGTGGTTTCCCCCGTGTCTGTAGCCACTGGGGTCATAGGGATGAGGAGGGGACTGTCTCCAGGGGACATGGAGCACATTCCTTGCTGAAGGGCCTAGCTTGGTCTTAGTGGGTGCTGCCAGGCTCTGTGGCATGGTGCTCTGCTCCTGCAGTAGGTTGAGAGTGGGTGAGATGGTGGGGAGGAGTCCCCAGCCCCCTCTGAGCTTGGCTGGACACTGTGGTGCCAGGCAGCCCTGCTGGCACTGGCACTGTGTCTGGGAGGTGGCACTTACAGGGTTGCACCCCTGGGATGTCCTCACAGCACATCCCAGCTAGGGTGGCCTGGGGACTGCAACAAGGGGGGACCAGGCTGGTGGCTGCTCCAGCCCCCCCCTCTGCACCCACCT
>NW_009953645.1:513856-527054 GCF_000747805.2 Chaetura pelagica | reverse complement strand
AAAGCAGGTACAGTCAGGGTGGGAGGCTGGCGGGAGCTGTGTGGGTGCAGGACCCCCTAGCACTGGGGTCCTACGGGGAGGGATGGTCCCCAGCACCTTACATTGAGGTCCCCAGGACCCCCCATCCCCCCGGCTGCATTGAAGACCCAGGTGGGCAGTGGCTGCTGGAGCCTCATGCTGCTGCCTGTTTCCTCAGCTGCTGCCTGTCCCTGGCCAGAGGAGCAGGAACTCGGGCAGGTCTGCTGCCTGCCATGGAGAGGGGCACGTGGTGCAACAAAGCAGCCAGACTCTGCATGATTCCCCAAAGAATTAATTCAAAACCCATTAATTTTACATTGTCTCCCTGGTTGCTCACTGTGCCCGACACTGACCCCGATGAAGAAGCTGAGGCACAGGGCTGTGTGTGAGGGAGAAATGGCTTTGGTGGAAGCATGAGGGCTGATCTCAGCCCAGGCTTTCCTATAGGGCTGTGCTGAGCTGGCAGCTGCCACCATCCCTCTGCCAGGCTTGTCTCTGCTGGCCCCTTGCTGAGTTATGACCCTTGGGAGAGGTCTGAGCATCCTCCTCTCAGGCAACACTGGTGGTCACTGGGGGTGCTGAGCACACCATACAGATCCCATCTGGGTCCACAGCACCCCTGGAACATGGGGTGTTACACATAGCTGTGTCCCTCAGTGTGGGGGGATGACACAAACCACTGCTCACAGGCTGTGAGGGGGCTCAGGTGCCATCTCACTGGTGGAAATGGGGTCTCTGCTCCAGCCTGGCTCTGCTAGGGGCTGGAATCCCCTTTGAAACACCAGGTTTTCCTGCCATGGTCTTGCCTTAGTAGTTTGGGGTCCATGTGGTCCCTTTGCCATTCCCCATGGGACACACACTGCCCCAGCTGTGTCCCCAAAGGTCTGTCCATCCCACTGCTGCCCCACTCTTTTCTCCTCCAGGCTGCTCCCTTCTCCTGATGTTACCTGTCACAGCAGCACCAGTCCTCAGCTCTCTGCGGTCCCAGTGTTGCTCAGCAGGTCTCTGCCAGCCCCACAGGGTCTCTGCAGCACCCCCCAAATGTCCAGCCCTCTCCCTCCTCTGCTTCAGAGCCCTTTCTGGGCTCCCCAGGCAGAGTGTGGGTCACACTGTGGGCACCACGTTGGGGAGGGATGTGGCCAGAGGCCTTTGGCCTGGCTGGAAGTGGCAGCAGGAGGTGGGATGGATGAGTGGATGGATGGAGAGCAGGGAGGGGGATGGGAGGTGCTGGTATGTGAGGAATGTGCCCGGGGCAGATAACCCCTGGGTGCTGAGCCCACCTCCTGGGAAGCGCAGGATGCACAGGGACACCCCTCGCCCAGGGCTGGGCTGGGGAGAGCCCTGCTGGAGGCAGAGGGCTAGGGGGGCACAGCCAAGCTCTGTCCAAAATGCTGAGGCACCTGTTCCCAGGGCCCCCTGGGACTGATGGCAGAGGGGAGACGCTGGTGCTGGGATTGGCACCTCTGCCTGTGCCTGCGATGCCAAGGGGACAGGCAGCCAGCAGGTCAGGGGGCTGGGGGCTGAGAGAGGGCAGGCAGGGAGCCCGTGGGGACAGCCCTGGGGAAGGGGGGACAGCAGGCACTGCCAGCTCTTGTGACTCCTCAGAGCCTGAGTCTCCCCTGTCCCCATGTCCAACCCAGTGAGCACCTTGTCTCACTGTTACCAAGCTGTGTGACAGGCAGGGAAACTGAGGCACGGGACTGGAGGTGCCAAGAGCTGTGTGTCCCTGTGTCTGCCTGGGTTCTGCCTGTCCCCAACCCTCCTGACACCCCTGCCTGCTGCCCTGCCCCCAGGTACCCCCCCAGCTGCCAAGATGTCCAGCAAACGTGCCAAAGCCAAGACCACCAAGAAGCGCCCGCAACGCGCCACCTCCAACGTCTTCGCCATGTTTGACCAGTCCCAGATCCAGGAGTTCAAGGAGGCCTTCAACATGATCGACCAGAACCGCGACGGCTTCATTGACAAGGAGGATCTGCACGACATGCTGGCTTCCCTTGGTAGGGGGACCCTTCCCTTGTGCCTTCATGTCTCCCTCTGTCCCCAGCACCCCCTCAGCCGGTGGGGAGAGCTGCTGGGTCATCTGGTGCTCACGCCGGGGCTCAAGGCTGGCACTGATGGGATGCTGCTGAGGCACAACTCTTGCGCTTTGGGCCAGTCCTATGCTGGCTGCAAAACCAGCAGGTTTTGCGGGGGGGCTGGCACTAGTTGACCATAGAAGGTGCATTTGTGGAGGCACCCAAGGGCAGCAGCTGGGGGTGTTTCTCTTCCAGCTGTACTCACTAAAAGGGAAGAGACCCTTGGTGTTGGGGAAGCTCTGCCCTAGGAGCAGTCACCAGCTGCAGCCATGGAGTAGGAGTATTTGAGTAGTCTCATCTCAGGATATCACCTGGGATCATCTGCTGCAGGACAAAGCTCTCTGTTGCTCTCAGCCTGGGTGACAGAAGAGGCACCAGCATGATTCCTCAGCCTCTTGAGACTCAGTTCTGGCTGCACTGCCCACCCAGAGCCCACTGCTCCTTTGCTTCAGGCCACAGCACCCACCTCCTGCTCCCTGCGGTACTTCCATGGCACCTTGGGAGGTCTGTCAATGATTGACACAGCAGCCAAACCTGTTCTGGAGATCCTGCCTGGCCATGGGAGGGACCTCCTTCCTCCCTGGGAGTCGCAGCTCTGGGAGCAGGGAGAGGCCAGGCACGGGGGGCACGGGGACCTGGGCAGGGGTTGTTAACCCCCCCCGGTGCATCCGTGGCAGGAGCAGTTCTAGGGGCATCAGCAGCACCAGGCTCTTGAGGGGACATGGCTGCCCTGCTCCTCGGGTGCTGCGTGGCAGGGGAACAGGGCAAAGCTGTGGCTTCAGTTCCCAGGGACTCCCAGATGGATCCCTGTGCCTCCCGTGGGGTTGAGCCTGGCACAATGTGCTTCCATGGGGTGTCTGGCATGGGGCAGGACACAGAGAGAGTTGTCAAGGTGGGGAGCCCTGGGCACTGTGGAAACCCCCTTCTCTTTGTTTGGGGGGTCATTTGTGATGGAACAAAAAGTTCCCAGGCAGTGGGGGGACAGGCTGGCCCTGGGGACGGGCACTAGGGGGGACAGAGCTCACCCACACCCCCTGCCTGTGTCTGGCAGGGAAGAACCCCACCGACGAGTACCTGGAGGGCATGATGAGCGAGGCGCCGGGGCCCATCAACTTCACCCAGTTCCTCACCATGTTCGGGGAGAAGCTGAACGGCACCGACCCCGAGGACGTGATCCGCAACGCCTTCGCCTGCTTCGACGAGGAGGCCTCAGGTACGGGCAGCCCCTTGTCCCTGAGGCCAGGACAGAGGCTGGGGCTGCACCCCTGGGGACAGCCCAGCCCCAGAGCAGGCAGGCTGGGCAGGGGGGTCTGCAAGGTAGGTGAGAAGGTCCTGTTGCTCAGCCCGTCTGTGGTGTCCCCTGCTAACGCTGCCCCTGCTCCCGCAGGCTTCATCCACGAGGACCATCTGCGCGAGCTGCTGACCACCATGGGCGACAGGTTCACTGACGAGGAGGTGGATGAGATGTACCGGGAGGCGCCCATCGACAAGAAGGGCAACTTCAACTACGTGGAGTTCACCCGCATCCTGAAGCACGGGGCCAAGGACAAGGACGATTAGAGCTCAGGGCCACTCGGCCCCTCTGCATCCCCTGGCACACGCCCCACACCCCTCGGCCCCCCTTGCTGCCCCACAGCAGGCTCCCCCTGTGGGAAACACCTCCCAGGACCAGCACCCTGCACTGGGTGGTGCTTGGAGGGGAAGCATTCCCTCACTTTGCTGCTGTGCTCCCATCCAGCAGCCCCAGAGCTCCCCTCCCATCGCCTTTCCCACCCACATCTCGACCTGCTGGGACCCCCAGCCTGGCTGGGAGCAGCCACTGATCCCCTTGGAACACCGTCCTGCCAGTGCCATCTCAGGGCTGTGGCACAGAACGTGCCTCTCCCGTCTCCTGCTGCCCTCCCTTCCACCCCAGCTCTTTTAGGGCTTCAAAGCCAATGATCAGAAGGATTTGGGAGACGAAGCATCGGATAAAACCCGCTGGGTGTGGGTCAGTGGTGTGTGGTGTGTAGCTCCCTGCTGACCCTTGCCATGCCGGGTAGTGGGCCTGGGGGGGCTGAGCTTGGACACCACAGCCCCCTCCTCATTGCCACTGCCAGCCCAGGCCCCTTCCAGAAGGGCAGCCTGGTTTCAAAGCCAAGTTTCTCCCAAACCACATAAAATCAGCTTGAGCGTAATTTCCTGCCTTTGCTGGTGGGATGAGGGTCATTCTGCTCTGCCTCCACGTGGGGGTGGGCAGAGGGTTTGGGGTCCCAGGGGTTCAGCCCCCTTTTGTGAGCGGGCAGGGGTGGCGGTAAGGGACAGGGTGGGTAAGAAACATGGAGAGGGAATGTCCCCTTGGTTTGGTGATTCATCACCACCCTGACAAGGGTGTGGGGGGCTCAGGCCTTGCAAAGCTGCTTGAAGTCAGCCCATCTCCTTGCCCTGGAAGGATGAGTTGCCTGCATTTCTTTATTTAAAATGGGGAAAAATGTGATGAAAAAGTCACAGAACCTGGCCAGGGCACATCATGTACCAGAGGTGCCAGCACACTAGGAAAACTTGGTGGGGTCTGTGGGCTCATGCTGCTGGTATCAGGGGGGTCAACAGCCTCAGTTTAGAGGCCTGACAAGCCAGAGGACATGCTCTCATCTGGGAGGTGACCCGTGGTTGGAAAGCTTCTCCTTTGTTCATAGATCATGGAATGGTTTGGGTTGGAAGGGACCTTGAAGGTCATCTAGATCAACCCCCCCTGCAGGGGCAGGTACAACCCCCACCAGTCCAGGCTGCTCCAAGCCCCATCCAACCTGCCCTTCAACACTGCCAGGGATGGGGCAGCCACAGCTTCCCTGGGCAACCTGGGCCAGGGTCTCACCACCTTCGCACTAAAGAATTTCTTCCTGATGTCTAATGTAAATTTCCCCTCTTTCAGCTTAAAATTATCACCCCTGATCCTCTCACTCCCTGCCCTTGTAAACAGTCCCTCTCCAGCTTTCCTGGAGCTGCCTCAGGCACTGGAAGGTGCTCTAAGGTCTCCCCACAGTCTTCTCTTCTCCAGGCTGAACACCCCCAGCTCTTTCAGCCTGTTCTCACAGGAGAGGTGCTCCAGCTCTCTGAGCATCTTGGTGCTTCTATTTCCCAGGTGTCACCAACACATGAAAGATTAACTGAATTACCAAGGACACAGAGACATGGCAGGTTGAACATGTGCTTCCCTTTCAGCAACTGCCCCAGCCCAGCTCCAGTCTCCTTGATTCCATGCTCCTTTCCTGATTCCCTGCAGTACCAGGGGAAATTTACAGTTCTCCCACTTCCAGAGTAAAGTCCCAGGCCAGGAGGCTGCTGGAGAGTGGGATGGTGTTTAAATAGTCCCCTTGATTGGGATGGACACCAAAGTGAACAGCTCCCTGACATCACATTGAGGCAGATGGGCTGAAGCTGGAGATAAAGTGAGTGGCATGGGAAAGGGCCTCCAGCTTCTGCAGGGTCTCTGTTATGCTGGGGGCAAACTGTCTTCTGGAGGCAGTTGCATCCAGGAGTGATGTTCAGCCCCACTGACCCCAAAAGATGAGCTTGTGTGACCAGCCCAGGTTCTCCTGGTGTTGGGAGTGAAACAGGCTTGGTGTGTGGCCACCACCAGCTGTGGGCACTGCTGGCCCTGAGCAGAGAGATGCCAAAGGCTCTGGCATGGGCTGTCAGAAGCAGCATCTCAAGCAGCTCCTCCAGCTGCTGTGTCTGACCTGCCCCTTCACCTGCATGGCTGTGGTGACAGGAGAGCATCCTTCAACCCTGATGCCAACGAAGCAGAGGACCTTTGTTACTGGACACTGGGCTACGTATGGGAAAAGTAAATATGGCCCTTGCCAAGAGGAGTTCTGCCTCACCAATCTCCTGGTGCTCTTTGCAGGTGGAGCAAGAAGTTATTTGGATAACAGAGATGATGCTTGAAGGATTCAAAAGCTGAGTGAAGAGCCTCGAGATTCAGGTGCAGTTGTAGGGGTTGATGGGAAGTGAAGCACATGGGGAAGATCAACCCTGACTCCCCAGCTGAGACCACAGACTCCAAATGCCCTGGGACAGCACCAAGGAATGGTCAGAGCTCAGCAGCTGCCAAAATCAAGAAAAAAAGGAGAAAGAAAATCACATGCTCAGAAGTACTAGGGGAAGAAAGGAGATTAAGAGAGAGATCATTGCTGGGCCAAGGTCCTTCAATTGCTCACACCTTGAATATAAAAGGAGATAGAGCAAAAGTGTTCTGGGAAGGGCAACTGGGAGATTTGGCAGCACAGACCCCAGGAGACCTCAGGCAGGCTGAGCCCCCTGGCAGGGCAGGGAGAGGTGGGAGCAGGGTGGCAGCATGGGGACAGTGCTGCTTCCCACTCACCTTGGGCTGTGCTTGGGCCTTCCCAGAGCTGTGGGAGCCACATCTGGCTCAGGGTGTCTGTGGCCAGGAGCATCTCGCCCTCAGGCTCTGTTCTCACCCTCCTTCAGCACCTGCTTATGGCCACGGTGAGGGACAGGAACCCAGGAGACAGGCCAGTCAGCACCTTTTCCTCCAAGCTCAAGATCAGAGCATCCCACAGTGTAAGAAATCAAGTAAGATTCTGCCTTTGCCTCCGTTGTCACTGCTAAGGCTGATCTTCAGGAGTCCCACACCACCAGGAACACAGAGGGAGATGATTACAAGGACAAGGAGGAAGAAGATTAAGAGGTAGCAGTAAATAACAGCATGATGAGGAAGGAAGCAGAAGACAACAGTATGAGGAGGACAAGGAGGGGGAATGGGAGGAACAGGAAGAGGAGGACGGCCAGACAGGACAGCGTGGTGAGGAGCATAAGGGAGAGGAGGAGGAAGAGGAAGCAGGAGAAAATAGGATGAGAAGGCGAAGCAGGAGGCAGAAAGAACAGCATTAAGAGGAGGAGGAGGAGAAGCAGATGGAGGAGGAGGCAGGAGGAGACATGATGAGGAGGAGGAGAAGGAGTAGGCAGCAGAAGACAAGAGCAGGAGAGGGAGGATTAGGAAAAGGAAGAGGAGGAGGAGTGGACTGCAGCAGACAGCAGCATGACAGGGCAGAGGAGGAGGAAGAGGCAGCAGGAGACAGCAGCATGAGGAGGTGGAGGAGCAGAGGGAGGAAAATGAAGAGGAGGAGGCAGAGGTAAATAACAGCATGATGAGGAGGAAGAGAGGCAGCAGGAGGAAACATCATGAGGAGCACAAGGAGAAGGAAGATGAGGAGGAGGAAGCAGGAGACGAAAGTATGATGGAAATGAGGATGCAGCAGAAAGAAAAAAAAAACAAGGAGGAGGTTTCCTGAGAAGATGGTGGTGTGATGGGGAGGTCAAGGAGAAGGAGGCCACAGGAGACAAGAGCATGACCAGAAGGTGGAAGAACTGGAGGAGGAGGATTAGGAGGCAGCAGGAGAGAACAGAAAGAGGAGGAGGAGGCAGCATGAGATAACAGCATGAGCAGGCAGAGGAGGAGGAGGCAGCAGGAGACAACAGCACGAAGAGGAGGAACTCTGGGAGTTCAGCTCTCCAAGCTGTTCACACCAAGGGCTCTGTTAATACAAAAGGTCTTTAAAAAGTATTGACAGCTGAAGTGATCTCCATGTAAAAGCACCTGAAATGACTGATGTGTGAGGACACCCAGGACAGCCCAAGGGTGGAGAGCACTGGCAGGGAAATGCAGGGCCCTGCTGGGGGTGTTGCCATGATGCACATCATGCAGAACCCCTGCTGCCAGCCTGTAGAAGGATAGAGAGAGGGAGAAGGGGAAGCAAGCTTCCCAGGTGAGCCAAGTCTCTGTAGGGACAGAGAATGTGATGGAAACCTTGAAGTGAGAACAGTCTCCATCCCTGTTCCACATTCTCTTCTCCCAAGAATCAGGCTTACAGCAGAGCACCCCCACCCGACAGAGCCCTGGGCTCACAATCACTTCGAGCATCCCACCTGGTGGTGCAGCTGCTGAAGAGACCTGTTGGAACTGCTCCTGCCGAAGAAACTGACTCTTGGAAAATCAAGTGACCAAAGACTCACAAGGAACATGGACAGCAGGGAGGGAAAACCTTTCTTTTTTCCCCAGGCAGCACCTAGTTCCCAGAGCCAAAAGGCATCTCCAGTCAGGGCACTGTGGGGGGGGACTGTGGCCCCAGGCAGGGATGAAGAATTTGCTGGTGCCAGGAACTTGGGCTGCAGCCCAATCCAAACCCATGTCTTGCCTGCCCTGCCTTCAGCCTCCATGAGTATGAAACAAAGAGCTCAACAAACACAAAACTGCCTCCCTGGAAAGTGCTATTGGAAAGACTGAGACAACTCACCAAAACTGACAAACCCACTCAGGGAAATGGATGAGCAGGACATGAAAAGGTGACCCCATCTATTCTACAGCCTCACTCACGACAAACATTCTGTCAGGCCAGGGCACAGCCAGGACAACCAGAGATCAGGTTGGCCAAGCAAGACCTCCCTTTCATAAAGCCCTGCTGGCTGGCCCTGATCCCCTGGCTGTGCCACACTTGCCATGGGAGCTCCCTCAAGATCAGCCTCTCCATGATCTTTCCTGGTGCTGAGGTCAGGCTGACAGGCCTGGAGTTCCCCAGATCCTCCTTCTAGCCCTTCTTGTAGATGGGGTCACATTAACCAGCCTCCAGTCCTCTGGGACCTCCCCTGTTGACCAGGACTGTTGATAAAAGATGGAGAGAGGCTTGGTGAGCTCCCCCAGCAGCTCCCTCAGCACTCTGGGGTGGATCCCATCCTGCCCCAGAGACTTGTGAGTGTCCAGGTACAGAAGCAGATCGTTAACCACCTCTTCCTGGATGATGGGGGGTTGTTCTGCTCCCCATCCTCATCCTTCAGCTCAGGAGGCTGAACACCCCGGGGGAGCTGGTCTGACTATGAAAGACAGAGGCAAAGGAGGCATCAAGTATCTCAGCCTTTTCCTCATCCTTGGTTGCCATGTTGCCCCACACATCCAGTGAGTGATGGAGATTCTCCCTGGCTTGTTTTATTGGTGAGGTATTTGTAAAACTTTTGGTGTTTTTCCTCATGGCAGTGGCCAAATTGAGCTCCAGCTGGGATTTTGCTTTCTAATTTTCTCTTTGTGTGACCTAATGAGATCTCTGCACTCCTCTTGAGTTGCCTGTCCCTTCTTCCAAAGGTGGTAACCCCTCCTTGTTCTCCCAAGTTCCAGCAAAACTCCCTGTTCAACCAGGCTGGGCATCTTCCCCACCCTTTAGTCTTGTGACACATGGGACAGCTGCTCCTGGGCTTGATTTCCTTCTTGAAGAGCATCCAGCCTTCCTGGACCCCTTTTCCCTTTCAGGAGTGTCTCCCAAGGGACTCTCTCAACCCATGTCCTGAATGAGCCCAAGTCCACCCTCTGGAAGTCCAAGGTGAAGGTTTTGTTCCCCCCCCCTCCTTACATCACTAAGAACTGAAAACCTAACCATTTTGTGGTCACTATGCCCAAGGTGGCCTCTGACCACCACACCTCTGTGAGCAGGTGCTCGGCCGGCACCCCCAGCAGCGCTGTGCTCTGCTCCGGGTACAACGGTCCCACCCGAGCCCCGGGCAGGAGCACCAGGGGAAAGTTGAGGTTGACCCTTGGGATTCTGGAGCTGGAGCTGCAGAGGTTCTGAGGGCAACTACACGTTGACTGAAAAGGAGAAACTTGCAGTATAGGAAGGAGTTAGAGGCACTTTGGAAGTGATGGGCACTGAAGTGCAGCTCCTCCTGGTGCCCCCATTGCCAGTGCTGGGCTTCATGTTCCAGAGTCACCTTTCTCCTGTCCATCCTGCCACCCATGTGACCTGGAGTAAACAAACTGTTTTAATTACCCAATGGGCTTGAATAGGAAGACCTAATTGTCCAGGAACTGTAGAAGCCATTACAGACTGGCCAGAAGGCACACACTTTGGAATGCCACCACCAAAAGTGTGAGATGGACTGAAGAAGCTCCACCAAATGATCTACCAGGGTCTGAGCAACAATTTGCTCTGTTCACTCATGGTTCCTGACGTCTTGTGGGGAACCAGTGAAAGTGGAAAGTCTGGAGTCCTACATGACACACAAGGAGCTGAAGGAGAAGGTGAATCGAGTCAGTTTGCAGAGGTCCAAGCCACCCAGCTGGCTTTGGACATTGCTGAGCCAGAGGGGTGGCCCAGACTCTATCTCTGCACTGACGGGTGGGTGGCAGCAAATGCCTCATGGTTTGGCTAAAGCAGGGGCAGCAGAACAACTGGAGTGAAATGGTAAATCTGTTTGGGTTGTGGGTCTGTGGAAGGACACTGGGGCTTGGACAGAGAAACTGGTTGCAAAGGTGCATCATGTAGATGCACACGAGCCTCTGAATCGAGCCACTGAGGAACATGGACACAACCAATGAGCAGATGAGGCTACCCAAGTGTTCCCAATAGACTTAGACTGGAAACACAAGGGTGAGCTCTTTCTGGCTCGATGGGCCCATGACACTTCAGGTCATCAGAGCAGAGATGCAACACACAAATGGGCTCGTGACTTAACCATGGACACTATTGAGCAGGTGATCCATGACTGTGAGACATGAGCTGCAATTAAGCAGGTGAAAGGGTTGAAACCTTTGTGCTGTGAGGGGAGCACTGCAGCCCCAGCTCGCACTCCATCCCTGAGCAGGGCAAGGACCAGCCCAGCTCTGCATCGCACGCCACCAAGTAGTCCTGCCTTGGCTTTTGCAAAGGCAGCTCACCAGTAAAAAAGCCCTGACCACACCACCAGGTAATGGCTTAAAACTGGAGGAGGGATGATTAGATTAGGCATTAGAAGGAAATCCTTCACTGTGAGGGTGATGAAACCCTGGCCCAGGCTGCCCAGGGAAGCTGTGGCTGCCCCATCCCTGGCAGTGTTGAAGGGCAGGTTGGATGGGGCTTGAGAGCAACGATATGATATGATATGATATGATATGATATGATATGATATGATACAATAAGATACAATATGATATGACCCTACTGGGGGAATCCCAGCCCATGGGGAGGCTGGTGGCCCTGAGCAGGAAGCAGGACTCTGGCTGGAGAGCCAGCACCAGGCCCCAGGGGCAGGGCTGTAGCCAACAGCCGGCACAGCCAACAACAAATCCTATTTTCCTCACCAAAAATCCCGATTAAATATCAGAGGATGGGTAAAAGGTGGAGAGAATCCTGCCTGGGACAAGTCAGCTGCCCTTGGAGCCTGCCTGGGGTTTCCAGCATCCCCCCTCAGGCTCTTGGTGGCTGATTGTTTTTCAAATTGCCGAAGTTTAATAGTATTATCATGTCAATGGGGCTGGACAGGCTCCTCAGGGCAGTGCAGAGGAGGTGCCACATGGCCCCTGCCCTGGCCCCTCACCCCTTACGGCTCCTAATTCCCCATCAACTGGGAGCTCCCCCCACTCCTGCTCCAGGCTGGGATTGCCCAGGGGTTCAGGCTCCCCAGAAGCTGGGCACCCAGTGGGACTGACCCAAAGCTGCTTCCACACTGCCTGTATCTGCAGCCAGGAGGGCTCATGTCCCAGCTCCGGGTGGGTTCTTGGGCCCAGGGACCCATTTCCCTGTTTTCTCAATGAAGCTAAAGATTAATCGAGCCTTTTTCAAAGGGTGGGAGCAGGAGCAGACTGCTGGGGCACGGTGGGGGGCAGCCGGGGGGCTTTGCAGGGTCATCCAGCGGGAACAGGTGGGACAAGGGGCAGAGCTGGCAGGAGCCAGCCTAGTGTGAGAGGGGGCTGGGAGGCCAGGGATGCACTGGGCACCAGTACAAACGTGCAGCAGATGGGATTTGCACCCGGAGCTGGCCCCACACCTTGCCTGTGGGTCACCAGCCCTCGCTGCATTGGCATTAGCAGAGCAGGAGCAATTTGGGTGTTCAGTTTCACTCAGGACATTGAAGATTTAGCAGGAACTAAACAAATGCTTGAAGGAATTCAGCTTTTGTTTTGCTATTTTACCCTTTATTGCACCATGCAATCTGCTTTGTGCAGGCAAAAAACCTACCACAAAGAGTTTTTGCAGCCTTTCTCACATCCCAAATGGATACCCATCTTTTTCCCTACGGTATGAAAGAGGGGAGGGAGGGAAACTGCAGCACAGCCTGCAGAGGCGATGGAGTGGGGAGGGAAGAGCTGCCCCAAAGTGGGCTCCTGTGCCAGGGTGTCTGTGGCACCCACTGCAAACAAGTATGGAGAAAGATGGAGCAGGACCCAGTGACCCCGGGTGCTGCTGTGCCCCACAAGCACACAGGTCCCTGCGGGGGATGCACGTGCACATGATGGGCCTGGATTGGCAAGGATGAGAGTGGACATCTCCAAGAGGGGGGATGGACACCCCAAAGAGGACTCCCCTGAGAGCAGGGTCGCTCTGCTGGCACCCCTCTGCACTGGGGTCATCTTGACTTCCCGTGGCAGCACCTTCTCCATGGCAGGAGCTGGAAGGGATCAGGATGTGTCCCTGGGCTGTCCCTGCAGCCCAGAGCGTGCCTGGCCCAGGGCTGCCCAGAGCAGCTCGTCCCTCTGTGGTCCCGCTGAAGAAACCACCTCGGGGCAGACACGATGGACACTGAGCACCTGGCAGAGGGTGCAGGTGTGACCCAGCCCCTCACTGCACGGAGCACGTGCTGGGGAAATCCCGCGGGAGCCCAGCAGTGTTACCTGTGTGTGAGTGGAGTGATTTGGTCTCCAGAACTCAAAAAGTCACCTTGGACTTTTCTTATTGCAGTGCAGAGATGCAGGGAGGGCAGCGACAGCCCAGTGAGCCCTTCAAGGACTTCACCTGGCCGGTTGGCAATGGACAAGGTGAAGGTCCCACCTGGTGCCTCCCTGATCACCGCGCTTTGAACCCCCTCCCACGCTCGGGGCAGCAGGGATGTGCTGGGCTCATTCCCCACTTAGCCAGAAAGTCACCCAGTGGTGCCTCAGCGTGGTCTGAGGTCCCTGGGACTGGAACTCACTCCCACCCCAGCAGTGCTCACCCCAGTGCCGGCCAGTTTGCTGCCCACAGACACCAGTAACCCCTTGGGGCTGGCACAGGGTTCAGCCTCAGCATGGCCGGGGGAGGGGGTGTCCCTGTCGGGGTGTCCCTGTCGGGGTGTCCCTGTGCGGGTGCCGGGGGTGCCGGCCCCTC
>NW_009953645.1:510317-512992 GCF_000747805.2 Chaetura pelagica | reverse complement strand
GAACCGAGGGGCGGTTTCCTCCCTGCAGCGCTGCCCCCGGGGGGCTCTGCCTCCTCCCCTCCCAGCCGCGAGGGGCTGAGCCCCCTCCCATGCCCGAGGGTTCCGTCCCCCCCCACCCTCGCCTCCCGGGCCGGACACCACCTGATGATCTTTGGTTTCCACCTTGTCAGGCTTTAACCAGGAGAGATCTGCGGGCAGCTCCACCATGTCAGACAGTGACCTCGGGGAGGACGACGGCGCCATGTCCCCGGACCCCTTGCAGGCCAACAAGAGGAAGAGAAGGGGCAACCTCCCCAAGGAGTCCGTGAAGATCCTGCGGGACTGGCTGTACGAGCACCGCTTCAACGCCTACCCCTCCGAGCAGGAGAAGCTCAGCCTCTCGGGGCAGACCAGCCTCTCGGTGCTGCAGGTAGGAGCCAGTCCCCCATGTGCTGGGGACACCACTGGGTCACCTGCCACAGTGCATGGGATGGGCCAGACCAGGAGAACCTCCCTGAAGAGCCCAAAGGACTTGGCACACTGGAACCACCTGCCTCTGAAGGGCAGCAAGGAGGCAGGGAGGGACCTGCAGGGAACTGAAGCTGCATGCATGTGGGCAGCCCCTTTCACCAGAGATCTGTGCCCTGGGGGCTGCCCCCCTCTCCCAGCCTGGCAGAGTGGGAGATAAACAGGGGCTTCCCTCAGTTCTCTGGTTTGGGGGCAGAGTAGGGTGAGAAACAGCTCTTTTGTGCAAGGAGACAGGCAAGGGCCAGTGAGTTTGCAGCTGAGCTCTTGTCCTTGGGTCTTCCCTGCACCTCTGGCTCCTTTCCCTGTGGCTCAGCACAGTCCTGGCCACTGCCCAGACACCGGTGTGTGGGCAGTGCCTGTCTGGTTTTCCTCTTCTTGGCTGACAAGGCAAACTTTCATTTTCATTTTGAGGCATTTCTTTAAATGCTGGCTGTGGTGCAACAGGTTTGTCTGGGCAGCTGCTCCAAAGGGAGGCTGATGGTCCTGGGAGGGCTTGAGACAGAGTGCTGGGGGGAGTGGTGGTGGGTCTGGGGGCTGTGGGAGTCTGGGCTTGTCCTGGGCTGGGGTTGGCGTGGCAGGGCCAGGTGTGCAGGGGTTTACCACAGGTCTCACAGCAGAGGGATTGGCAGGTGCCTTGCTCTCCATGCCACGAGCTCTCTGGATCTCAGGAGGGTGCTGGCAGGCACGTGAGCTTGTGTTGAGGAGCCCCTACAGCCGTGTGTGCTGGGTGTGGAGGCTGCCCCTGCACCCCCAAGCCCTGTGGTATTTCCCAGGGCCAGCTCAGGGCTGTCATAAGCATTTCTGTCAGCCTGAGGTGACAAAAGAGGATGCCATGGGGGCTGCTCCATCTGATGAGCAGAAGCCTGCTGGGGTGGAGGTGTGGGTCACCCTATGGTGAGGCTGGAGCAGCTGTGGGGTTTGATACATTGGTGCTGATCCAGGCCTTCCAGGAGCCTCTTCCAGTGCAGGGCTCTGCTGCAGCCCCTGGCTGAACACCCCCCAGTTGTTTATTTGTGCACCCCCCTGCCTGCTCCAGTGGCTGGGGAACAGGAGTGCAGGAACCCCAGGCCTCCAGGGAGTCCATGAAGTCATGAGTTTCCCTTGGGGAAAGTTGGGAGTTAAGAAAGTGGTGCCTGCTCCTGGCAAGGCTTCCTGGACAACAGAAGGTTTCCAAGCCCATGCCCTCCTGCTTGGATGGGTTTTTTCTCCCTGCAAATGCAGTGGTGGGGACAGATGCTGCCCAAAATGACAGTCCAGTGTGTGCTGGTGTTGGGGCCAAGTGATGGCCGTATTTAAAACAAAAAAAGCCGCTTGCTTCAAAGCTGAGACAAATACCAGCGTGTCCAGAGAAGAGCTACCCAGCGGGTGAAAGGTCTGGAGAATAAGGCTGATGAGGAGCAGCTGAGGGAACTGGGATTGTTTAGTTTGAAGAAGAGAAGGCTGAGGGGAGACCTCATTGCTCTCTACAACTGCCTGAAAGGAGGTGGTAGGTGTTGAAGATCAAGTCCAACCATAACTTAAACCCACCAACCATAACCTAATCTACCTGTTCATTGCTTAAATCATGTCCCTAAGCACCACAGCTATATTTCTTTTAAACACTTCCAAGGATAGTGACTCCACCACCTCCCTGAGCAGCCTGTTCCACTGTCCAACCACTCTTTTGGTAAATAAATTCTTCCTAATATCCAGTCTAAACCTCCCCTGGTGCAGCTTGAGGCCATTTCCTCTCATCCTGTTCACTTGAGAGAAGAGCCCAACAACCACCTCCCTACAACCTCCTTTCAGGCAGTTGTGGAGAGCAATGAGGTCTCCCCTCAGCCTCCTCTTCTTGAAACGAAACAATCCCAGTTCCCTCAGCTGCTCCTCATCAGCCTTATTCTCCAGACCTTTCACCAGCTGGGTATCTTCTCTGGCTGGTGCTGGGGTGGTGTGTGGGGGCCATGGGTGCTGGCCCCGTTGTGCAGTCCCCACCAGGGCAGGCTGGCAGGGTTGAGTGGCCACATGTGTCACCTGGGCCAGGGGTGCAGGGAGGAAGGGGCTGCTGGGGCAGGCGGTGCTGGGCAGGGAGCAGATGGCACTGGTTTCTGTGGGGGTGCCTGGGCAGCCTGTGCCAGCAGCAGCTCTGCCTCTCCAGAGGCCTGCAGGCAGGAGGGGGTGGGGGGGGG
>NW_009953645.1:508951-509855 GCF_000747805.2 Chaetura pelagica | reverse complement strand
TCCCACCTGCTGGTGGAGGTGGCCCTGCAGAAGGCGGCCGAGCTAGAGTCACAGCGGCAGGGCAGGCAGCTGCCCACCCTGCCCCAGACTGAGCACCTGGGGGCCTCCAAATAACCCCCTGGGCAGGGTCCCACAGGGTGCCCTTCCTCAGGGTGCCTGACCCTCCCAGCCTCATGCCACCCCTCTGCACCCCCTGACCAGCTCATCTCAGAAGCGGGCTCCTGCCTCCTGGGGGTCTCTGGGCTCTGCCAGACAAGGGGGGAGAGGCAGGACTGACCCATCCCCATGTCCTCTCGCTGGGGGAGCCCCTGGCCTGCTGCCCTGGCTGCCCAGGAAGGTGCAGGAGGACATGGCTGCAGTGGAAGGACATCTGCAGCCTTGCTGACCTCTCCCTAACACGACTGACAGGGGCTCTGCAGCTCCCCTTGGAAAACCTGCTGACTTCTTTTTTCCTCCCCTGTAAACAAGGGTCTAGCCAACACCAGTTCTTCGGGTAGAGAAAGTGAGAATACTTCTCTTTTTTATTTTTTTTTTAATTTTTTAAATTTTTTTTTACAAAAGTTGGTGTCTATGAATGAAAATATTTTCCTCCCAAATTTCTGTTCTCTCACACCCCCACCTTTTGTTTTGTTTTGTTTTCCCTTTTGGTTTGTGGAGGACCTTTCTGGTACCTTGTGCTGCCCAGGAGCCCTGCCTTGCCCAGGGAAGGTAAAGGACAGATGAACTGGAAACCTGACGTCTGTGGCATTTTTTTCACAAAGAAAACATGGGACCCTCCTCTTCCACCTTAGGGTGTTACAGATGCTGCCAGTAGAAATCTCTATGGTGCTGTTTAGCAACTTTTGGTTGAAACATTTTCCCGTTAATTGTGATGTATTATACGATTATTTTTTTTTTGTAATTT
>NW_009953645.1:505834-508892 GCF_000747805.2 Chaetura pelagica | reverse complement strand
TGTCCCAGAACAGAGAGCACTGCAGAACCTGTGAGATGCTGACAGCAGGCTGCTGCTGGGGACACACACCGCTGAGACTGTGAAATTTTGTATCCAACTTCTTTATTTTCTATGTTGTTTGTTTGTTTTTTTTTAAACATTTGGGAAGAGGTGTGTCATGGCTACAGGCACGGGTGTTGCTGTTGCTCGCAGCCTGCAGCCCAGGGTTCCTGGAAAGCAGAGCTGTCCCGCAGCCCGGGGGGGACAGAATCCTGGTGCTCCCTGTCCCCTCCTGCTGCTCCCTGAGCGCGGCTCTGCGCGGTGCTGGTGACCTCTAGTGACAAACTGGTCTGTGCTGGGAGCCAGCTGTCCCCAGCGTGCCCGGGGGGTGGCCCCGCAGCAGGTCCTGCAGGGCTTGGAGCCCGGGCTCTGCTCTGTCCCTGGGGAGCGAGACGCACCCGTGTTACCTATCCTGAGAAACACTAATCCTAGGTAATTAGCTTGATCATTAAGTTGCATGACTAGAGATAATAACGTCCACAGGATCTGGTGCTTGCGGCGGTTGGAGCAGCAACGCGGGCTGGTGTGGCCTGGAAGGGACAAGCAGTGACTGGTGTGTCTGTCCCCCTGCCTGGCCAGAGGGACGGGAGCTCGGGAGCACCCACGGGCTGTGGTTGCCACGTGTGTCCCAGTGTCTGGGTGCCCTGCACAGCACAGGAACGGCTCCAGCTCCTGCCCTGCCTGGCTGGGCAGAGGTGGCTGCTCACCATGTAGCTGTGAAATCCCCTTCTTTCCCCCAGTCCCATTTTATGTCCAGCCTTTGCTCTCTGCCTCCTTTCTGGGGAAAGCCCTGAATTTTAGGATTCCCTCCCTTATTTCTAGGTAGCCTTCCCTTGCCACCCCCCCCTGCAGTTCTGTTTCCTCCCAAAGGGAGAGAAAGGCGTTTCTGCCTCCTTCCCTTATTTTGCCCCAGTCAAACCAAAGTGGTTCCCTCCCTGAGGGCAGGAGTGCTGCCTGTGCCTGTGCCACAGACCAGTGTTGCTGCCCTGGGGATGGGCCAGAAAGCGTGGGGAGGGCAGGGATTATTGGAATTAAATTTACAGAGCAAAAAAAACCCCAACAACTACTGTAAATATATTTTTGTTTGTTCTGTTGTCAAATAAAAGGGTTTTTTAGTTTTTTGTTTTGTTGTTTTTAAATGTGAGCTGTGGGTGACTCACTTGCTCCTCCCTCATACCAGCCCCCACCTCCTGACACTCAGCCAAAGCAGCTTAAGAGCTCTAAGGAGCATGACTGGGTGTGGAAAAAAATGGGGCCAGTGCCTGGCACGGGCCTGCACGCCCCCCCCCATCATCTGGCCTGACAGCCCTTACGTGCTCACTTCCCACAGCACCTGATCCTGGGGTCTGGGGTCCAGAAGCATCTGGCAGCAGCAGAGGGCTGATGTATTTATGTCTTCCCTCCTCCTGACCTACACTGGGAAAGTGAGGAGACATCAGTGCTGGTCTCTTGGCAAAGAGGAAAAGCAGCAGCTGTGGGGCTCCACTGCACAACGTGAAGAGTCGGTTGCTGGCGGGGGTGGGAGCAGCAACGCGGGCTGGTGTGGCCTGGAAGGGACAAGCAGTGACTGGTGTGTCTGTCCCCCTGCCTGGCCAGAGGGACGGGAGCTCGGGAGCACCCACGGGCTGTGGTTGCCACGTGTGTCCCAGTGTCTGGGTGCCCTGCACAGCACAGGAACGGCTCCAGCTCCTGCCCTGCCTGGCTGGGCAGAGGTGGCTGCTCACCATGTAGCTGTGAAATCCCCTTCTTTCCCCCAGTCCCATTTTATGTCCAGCCTTTGCTCTCTGCCTCCTTTCTGGGGAAAGCCCTGAATTTTAGGATTCCCTCCCTTATTTCTAGGTAGCCTTCCCTTGCCACCCCCCCCTGCAGTTCTGTTTCCTCCAAAAGGGAGAGAAAGGCGTTTCTGCCTCCTTCCCTTATTTTGCCCCAGTCAAACCAAAGTGGTTCCCTCCCTGAGGGCAGGAGTGCTGCCTGTGCCTGTGCCACAGACCAGTGTTGCTGCCCTGGGGATGGGCCAGAAAGCGTGGGGAGGGCAGGGATTATTGGAATTAAATTTACAGAGCAAAAAAACCCCAACAACTACTGTAAATATATTTTTGTTTGTTCTGTTGTCAAATAAAAGGGTTTTTTAGTTTTTTGTTTTGTTGTTTTTAAATGTGAGCTGTGGGTGACTCACTTGCTCCTCCCTCATACCAGCCCCCACCTCCTGACACTCAGCCAAAGCAGCTTAAGAGCTCTAAGGAGCATGACTGGGTGTGGAAAAAATGGAACCCCAACAACTACTGTAAATATATTTTTGTTTGTTCTGTTGTCAAATAAAAGGGTTTTTTAGTTTTTTGTTTTGTTGTTTTTAAATGTGAGCTGTGGGTGACTCACTTGCTCCTCCCTCATACCAGCCCCCACCTCCTGACACTCAGCCAAAGCAGCTTAAGAGCTCTAAGGAGCATGACTGGGTGTGGAAAAAATGGGGCCAGTGCCTGGCACGGGCCTGCACCCCCCCCCCCATCATCTGGCCTGACAGCCCTTACGTGCTCACTTCCCACAGCACCTGATCCTGGGGTCTGGGGTCCAGAAGCATCTGGCAGCAGCAGAGGGCTGATGTATTTATGTCTTCCCTCCTCCTGACCTACACTGGGAAAGTGAGGAGACATCAGTGCTGGTCTCTTGGCAAAGAGGAAAAGCAGCAGCTGTGGGGCTCCACTGCACAACGTGTCTGTGGGAACTCGGTGGGGTGGGCAGGGGTGCCTGCTCCAGCACAGCACCCAAAGGCTGGGGCACTGCTGGTGGTGGTGCTGGCAGCACGGGCACGGCTCTGCCTGCCCCGAGGGCTGGCACCAGCTCCGGTGCTTTGCAGCGCCCTCAGCCCCGGCTTCCCTCGGTGTACAGGCTCTGCAGCTGCCTGGCCAGGGGCTGTGGGAGGATGGAGGCACCTGGTCCTGCAGCTCCAGGGAAGCCCCGGGACAGTTCTGGTGACAGGAAGATCCCTCATCCCGCACAGGCTGCCGGTGCGTTCCCCGCG
>NW_009953645.1:455433-504693 GCF_000747805.2 Chaetura pelagica | reverse complement strand
AGACAGCCCCCTGATTGGCTGTGGCGTCAGAAGGACTCAAATATAAAAATACACATATTTCTATACAACCAAATATATATTCAAAATATAGTAAATACATAGTCTCTATATGTTAGAAATGAAATGTAGTGTTGATTTTGCATTCTAGTGTTAGAAACACAGTGTCAGGGTTGGTTTTATCTATCTATCTATCTATCTATCTATCTATCTATCTATCTATCTATCTATCTATCTATCTATCTATCTATCTATCTATCCTAGTGTCAGAAATATATAGTTTGCTTGAGATAAGTGAGATATCTGCACATTCTAAGGACTCCAGGAGGGGTTTATGGCCCAGGAAACTGAGGGAGTGAATTGGGCTCCATCTGGGGATCCCAACATGGAGCAGGATTGATGGCCCAAGGTCAGACCCAACAAAGCCCCTTCTGTCCTGCTGCTCAGGGCAGGTGACACCAGCAGGTTTGTTCATTGGGAAGGCAGCCAAGGGGACAAGAAAGGTCAAAATTTTACCTTAAAAGGTAAAAAGTGACCTGCTAGGATGGGATGTGTGAACAGGGGCGGGAAACTTACAGGATCATTGGAAGCATGGGAGAGGCTGTGAGCCCTGGAGTGCCCAGCCAGTGGGGATACAGGGGAGGGAACTTTGGGAATAGGGAATATAACCCGTTATTCACCTCACTATGGGGGCGCCTGCTTGTTTAGGTCACCCGTTCTTGCAAGAGTGTAAACAAACCGCTTCGTTGAAGGATCCGTGTGGGCCTGTTCACTGGCGCCACAAACGTTTCTCACATATAGAATGTTGGCTATATCTACAATTATTGATACTGAGATGTGTATAAACACGTATTTCTGGACACAGCCCCTACCCCTGCACACCCGCACCTGGTTTAATACCCGCTCACGCAGGCACAGTTCCCAGGCTGCTCAGCACTCCCAGCAGCGCGGGTCCCGCAGCCCCAGGGGCAGGTGCTGCTGCAGGGCCCGGGGCTCTGTCACCCTCACAGGAAAGGTGTTTTTCCTTATGTTAACCTTGAACCATCGCCCCATGTCCTGGCTCTGCTGAAGACCCTGGTCCCCTTGCCCTGATGCCCCCATAGACACTGATCAGCACTGACCAGACCCCCCTCAAGTCTCCTCCAGGCTGAGCAGCCCCAGCTCTCTCAGCCTGTCTCCCAGGGCAGCTGCTCTGCTCCCCTCAGCATCTCTGTGGCCTGTGCTGGACCCTTCCCAGTGGCTCCTTGTCCTTCACCAACCAGGGAGCCCAGACCTGGGTGAAGCTGGGCAGGTGTGGCCTCCCCAGGGCAGAGCAGCCACCCTGGGCACTCTCCTGCTGCTCCCTGGGTGGCACCGGCCTCCCCAGCTGCCCGGGCACCTTGGGGCTCGTGCTCAGCCTCTTGGCCACCAGGACTCCAAGATCCTTCTCCTCAGAACTGCTTTCCACCAGGTCCACCCCTAACTTGTACTGGTGCTTGGGGTTATTCCCCCGCCAGGCTCAGCTCCTGCCTTGCTTTTAACCCAGAGGTGCCCGGGCTGCCCTGCAGCCCCCGGGCTCGGTGCTCCCACCCGGTGCCAGCTCCGCGGTCCCTTGCAGAGCTGGGAAAGGGGCTGCTCTGTTGCTTTGCCCTTGTTGGATGGCCCTGGGAAAAACCCCAGTACCAGGAAAACTCCAAGGAGAGAGAAGAAAACCTGATCCTGTTTTGTCCCCCAGGAGGCTGGTTTGGGATTCAGATTACCAGAAAGTGATGTTTTTTCCCCCATGAGGGTAGATCTTAACTCTCTAGCCTGGAGCAACAGTGCCCTGAGAGGAGAAAGGAAAGGATAAAAATGAGCAGGGGTGGAAGGACAGCCCTTTCAGCAGGCAGCAAGCTGCCGGGTGACAAACACTGGGCCCTAATCTTCTGGCAGTTCAAGAAGTTCCTCATCAAAGCAAAGTCTGATGAAACCTGAAATCCTGACTGTTTCTAAAGAAAACTCCAAGCAGAAAGGACATCTAACACTGCAAGCAAACAGGCACTCAAGCCCCTTTTGAAGGAGCTGTGGTCTTCCCTTTTGCTCTAACAGGTCACTTTAGCAGCTTGATCCCATTCTTGCTTTTTCCTAATTTGAAGGACACCCATCTCTAGTGGTGAGCAGGGTGTGCTGCAGCCATGGTCCTCAGCCCCCAGCCAGACCCATGGGCCTACTGCAATCTCCCTGAGCCCCCAATGCAAGGCACAGCCCCAGGAGGGTTCCTGCAGCAGGACAGTGCTGGTGCTCCCCCTCTGCTCTCACACCAGCTGGAAGGGGACACAGGATAATGAGTGCCTTTCCCAGCATGGCCTGTGGTTCAGAGGTCTCCATCAGGGAGTTTGGGTGGCTAAAGTCACCCATTGAACCCGCTTGGCTCTGCATGCTGCCCTGGGTGCCTGGCTGGCAGCAATGCCTCATACAAACAGCTAAGAACAACCATCCCTTTGTCACAGAGGGGGAAACTGAGGCCCAGCCACACATCCAGACATGCTTTCACACACTCACAGAATCATTAGTGCTGAGAGGGACCTCTAGAGATCATCTAGTCCAACCCCCTGCTAAGGCAGGAGCACATTACACAGGATTGCATCCAGGTGGGCTTTGAATATCCCCAAAGGAGACTCCACAGCCTCTCTGTGGAAGCCTGTTCCAGTGCTTCATCACCCTTACAGCAAAGTTATTCCTCGTGTTTAGATGGAGCCTCCTGTGTTCCAGCTTGCACCCCTTGCCCCTTGTCCTGTCACTGGGCACCACTGAAGAGTCTGGTCCCACCCTCCTGACACCCACCTTTAGACATTTATAGACATTGATAAGGTCTCCTCTCAGTCTTCTCTCCAGGCTAAAAAGTCCCAGCTCTCTCAACCTTCCCTTTTAAGAGAGATGCTCCAATCCCCCAGTCTTCATTGCCCTCCTCTGGACCCTCTCCAGCAGTTCCCTGTTTCTCTTGAACTGGGGAGCCCAGAACTGCACACAGTGCACCAGGTGAGGCCTCACCAGGGCAGAGAAGAGGGGGAGGATGACCTCTCTCGATCTGATGATCATGCTCTTCCTAAGGCACCCCAGGATATCATTGGCCTTCTTGGCCACAAGGGCACATTGCTGGCTCATGGTTAGCTTGCTGTCTACCAGGACTCCAAGATCCTTCTCCTCAGAACTGCTTTCCACCAGGTCCACCCCTAACTTGTACTGGTGCTTGGGGTTATTCCCCCGCCAGGCTCAGGACCCTACACTTATTTCTGTTGAACCGCATTAGGTTCCTCCGTGCCCAGCTCTCCAGCCTGTCCAGGTCACAGCCCTCTGGTGTCTCAGCCACCCCTCCCACATTTGTAGCATCAGTGAACCTGCCGAGGTTCCCTGTCCCCTTGTGGAGGTGACTGATGAAGATGTGGAACGTGCCTGGGTCCCCTTGGCCACCCTGCTGGCAGGTCGGCCCAGCCCCGCAGCCGCTCTGGCACCCTGCGCCGTTACAGGCACAGAGAGTTCCCAGGCAGCTGCACAGTCAGACTGCATCTGTTCATTGCCTGGGTTTTCAGGGCAGGTCAGCCAGCTGCCCTTGCTGCTGTTTGTCCTCTGAGGTGTGAGGCACAGAGCGGGAGACAGGCCGGGACAGACCCAGGCCCTTGGAGCCCGGGGCTCTGCAGCCCGTCCTGCCCGCGGCGCCGCGGGAACGGGCACCTCAGCCCAGCACTGTCCCACGGGGGACATTTCACCTCCCAGCCAGATGAGCCCACAGGCCATGGAACCACAGCTTTCCCCAGCAAAGCCGCAGCAGCAGGCTCAGCCACTTCAGGAGTACATTTAAAGAAAAAACAACACAAAACTGAACCAAACCCCAACCCCACCTTTCCCTTGTGTTCAATTTCAATGCTAGAGATCCCTAAAACTGCATCTTTACCATCTTCCCCAAAACCCTGACAGTGCAGCCCAACAAGTCAGCATCTCTACCCACAGAGAGAAGACCAGGAATGAACTGGAGTTACACTATGGCCCAGCTGTGGTAAGAAACTAATTCCACAGCTGAGGATTCACAGTAGGTGGGCAGACACCTCAAGAGCACCCATGCATGGACAACACTGGATATACAATGGTCACTCAGACATCATTCAGATTTCACTTTTATTTTTTTGCTTTCTGGATCACCAACACCCTCGCTGAAACTTCTTTGGGATTCTTCCCCCACCCCCATGAAAGTAGCAAACAAATCTCCCAACTTGTTTAAACAAGTGAAGGAAAAAAAAAACAACCCCACAAAAAAAAAAAATCCCCAACAAGTTCACTCAGGATGGAACCAAATGCTTATTCTGAAGGGGTGGCAAATAATTCAGTGGTGGCAGTTCTGGCTTCAAGGAGTCAGACTGAAAAGGAGACCTACAAAGGGGCTAAAAAATATTTAGCAATCCTTCCTCTACCCAGAGAGCAGGGAGAAAAGGAAAAAATAGTAATCTGATTACACGCAGGGTATATATTTTTACACACACTTTTACACACATCTAGATATAGTACATGTAAAAATATATGCTGTACATCTGCCCATTCTCACCCGGGTGCTTTTCGTACAGCAGCTGCACTGTGCACATGGGCATGTATCCGTGTGTATGAATTCAATGTACAGGTACTGCTAAGTGTATATGTGCATATGTACACATACATACAGGCAGGCAGCCTACCACCCAGCTACCTGTGCCTTCCTCTTTGTACAAAACCCACTCGTCCCATCCTGAAACACCCTGTTGCTCTCCCCAGCCCTCCCCTTCCCCAGCCCACTTTGAAACAGGTCCCCCCAGTGTAGCAGCTTCTTTCTCAACAAAAAACAAAACAAAACAAAACAAACCCAACAAAAACCAAAACATGTTGTTAAGGAGAAAAATCAAAGTGAAGAATGTGTGGCTGGTGCCTGTATTTGTTCTGTGGTCCTTCAGCTCCTCTCCTGTGCCTGGAGCAGGGCACAGCCCCTGGGATCAGCCAAACACTGCCCCTTCCCCCTTTGCCAGTTTATTGCACATTTCCTTCTGGGCTGCATTTCAACGACTCTGCCTGACATTCCACAGACCCTGTCATCCTTCATTAGAACAGAGGAACACAAACCCACCTCCCTCTCCCTGCCCACCCACCTCCCCCCCACCCCAACATCCCCATCAAAAGGAAAACAAAAAGCCACCAGGAAGGGCTGCTCGCTAGCAGAGTGCAACAGCAGGACACGCCAAACGGGTGTTCTTGAGAGCCCTGTGGAAGAGACGTTGTTCCTAACACAGTAACCAAAGCCATGCAAAAGGTGGAACAAAGGGAGCGGACAGAGGGGAAAAAAAAGGATGAGAAGGAAAAACAGAACTGAGGAGGAGGAAGAACACAGCATGGCAAGTGCTCAAGGCTTCATGTTTTCTTGTCCTCTTCTTGTAAACAAGCTAATAATTCTCATCGGATAGAACAAGTAAAAAGACTGAAGTTCCAAGTTGAGGGGCTGGAGTTTCCAGGAGTCTGTTCTGTCCATCCAACACCACAGCCAGGGAGAAAACCAGGGGGTATTTTTTTCTTTTCTTTTCTTTCTTTCTTTTTTTTTTTTTTAAATCTTCATTACTTAAAGCTGAGAGAAAAAAGCCAACTCGGGAGCCCTTTTTGCAGGATGGCTCATGGTCTCTAGACTGAATAAACCACACTAGTTTCGAGAGAACCTTTTTTTTTTTTTTTTCCTCCTTTTTAATTACTTATAAAAACCACGCAGCTCCTCCCTGGGCTCACAGGCGGGTCTGCGCCTCGGGGACGTAGATCTCGATGCTGTCGGCGCTCTCGGTGGCCGAGTTCTGCCGCACCGAGGCGGCTCGTTTGGCCGCCATGAGGCGCTTGCGGGCTTCCTGGCGCTGCTTGTCGGAATCGGAGGCTTTGTCCCGGGTCAGCTGGGATTTGGACTTGGCTGGCTTCTTTGGCACTGGAGGGGGTGGTTTCTTCTCTTCCTTTAGGGAGACAGTAAGGAAAAACCCAAACATAAAGTAAAAATGCACCTACCTAAAAATGCTCCCTGTCTTGGTACGGACTCTAAGGCACAGGGAACTAAGCCAGGAGATGGAGGGTCAAGTGAAATAAGGAGCAGTTCTTGAGCAGGCTTGCAGAAAAATCAGCTTCCTTCATTCCTAAAAAGGTGCCATTTTGCATCTCGTGGCACAGAGGTGTCCTTCAGGGAAGTGGACTAGAGTTTCCAGCCTATGGCCCATCTATAGGTCCGAGTGTGGCACAAGCAGCATGAAAACTGAACTCTGGAAAATCTGGAAATCTGGAAAATCTGGAAAATCTGAAATCTGGAACTGGAAAACATGCTGCCCTGCTCAGAGCCACGGTCCTTCCTACCCTCATGTCAGGCAGTCTGGCCCAGGGACATGACCTGGGCTGTATTTTCAAAAGGTTCTAGCAGGTGTTTTTTATAGACACCAGGAATAGTTAAAACCTATTCATGCAGTGTTTGCAACACTAGAGGCCTCTGCAACCACTGCTCTAGGTGTTCACCATCACTCCCTGCTCCACTCTCCCTCCATTGTTACACTTTTTCCCCAGCACAAAGTTGTTCCCACTGTTACTCATGAGGAATGCTCTTTGGTGCATTCCAAGGCTTTGAAGCTGCATTGCACAAGTGGAAGATGGTAAAAGCCCTAGAAGTCTTCCATTTGCAGACAGGAATAGACCTCAGATCCCTGAAATGTCTGCCAGGTGCTCTGGCCATTCCCAACTGCCCCACACTCACCTTTCGCTCCGGTGTCTCTGCCAACTGCCAGCTATTAGCTTTCAGGTGGTACAGCTCATCAAACTTCATGCTGATGTCTTCAATGGACAACTGCAGGAGATCCCAAAACCCAGCTAGGTCCTGGGCTGTGGGTCTGGGATTGGCATTAGGGTTCTAGAAAGGAAAGCATAAAAAAACCCCAACAAACCTTTCAGAGAGAATATTCCCTTCTGAGAGGCAGAGCAGTCTGCACAGCTCACATATTCACCCCTTGTATCTGCCAACTGAGACATCAAGAACCCACAGGAGACCCTAGCCCCAAGCATGCAGAAACACAAAGCCATCATTTACAGTCAAAACTATTTTTGCAAAGACTGGAAGCAAAGATCCTTACTGAACTTCTCCTGTAGGAGCTTGAAGAAGGGTCCTGCAAAAGACACTCTCCGGAGCAGAAAGCAATAGCTCCCATTCCCCCAAAGCTTCCCCAGCTAGAGCTAATCCCACAGCAGTAATCTCCAACCAAAGGTCCCCAGCACATGATTCACAGCTGGTTTCTTACAGAGATCCTGATTTCAGGGTGGGTAATAATGGAAATGGATCCAACATGATGCAAAGCACAGCTCTGACACCTGGAGAACTTGCATGTCAGTGTACAGCAATCCCAAGAAGCCAATAGAGCTTCCATGGGCAAAATGACTTTGCTACATTCCCCCATAAAACAATCTGAAACCACCAGCCTTCCTTGGGCCTGTCGGAAAATTCTAAGTAGCTGAAGTTTCTTCCATAAACAGAATATTCCCAGTTCTGAGACATGGGAACTGCCATCACAGGCCTGGATTTTCTCAGGAAAGCACAGGACCAGATCTGAGCAACTTAGCACAAAGGAGACCTCAGCACAAAGCTCTGCTGAAAGCCTGGCAGCTGGTGGTGCTACTGCTCATCTCAGCCGTGAGCAGCCAGATCAGCAAGCAGATCTCAGCGCTTCACTACCCCCGCCAAGTTTCTTGAAGGTTTCTTTTGCAAGTAAAGGGGAATTCAACTCTGAGGAAGTTTGCAAAACTCATTCCACAGTAAAGCTTGAGGGCAGACACAGCTTCCCACCCACATCAGCCCTGTCCAGCTCGCAGCCCTTGCCTTACATTTGAAGGGACCCAAGTATCAGAGCTTGGTGACCAAGGAGGGACAATCCTGTTGGGACACTTTTACCATCCAGGTAATTGACATGCAAAGCAAGCATGCTTTGAGAAGAACAGAAGACTTTTCAAATATTCCCCCCACTTTGGCAAAACCTCAGCTGTTCACCTCAAAAAAAAAAAAAAAAGCAAAAAAAAAAGCCCTTAAGAAGTACCAAGAGGTGGTTCCCAGGACAGATGGGAGTGCAGCCAGTGACAGTGCAGACCCACAGAGAGACTTGGTGTATTCAGCACACCCTGAGCAGCAGTTCAAGAAGATTCCCCTGTGCTCACATAAGCATCAAAAGGAATTTCAAGCAGTGCCCCCCTGAGTAGAGCACAGCCCAGGAACTGTCTTCTGGGAAGCCAGTTGAAGTGCTCAGCATCCCCCTGTGCAGCTGCCTGTTTAACCAGCATTCAGCCAGCATGGCCTGGTGGGCAGGCTGTGCTGGCCTCATGCCTACACTGACAGCAGCCTTTTCTTATCTGTCCATGTTCCTGTAGTGCTGTTGAAACAGGTACATGCCCCTCTCAAACCTGGAAGAACCAGATGCAGACTCACCAAGTTTTGTTCACACAGGCCATGGAATTGCTGGAACTTCTGTGACATTAGTAACTGTGCACTGCCCACTGCACTCAGGACCTTTCCTAAGACTATGGGGGAGGAAAAGAAACAAGAAGATCTCAGTTAAACGGACTATTAAATGCAGCAATGAACTTGAGTGTTTCTGAAGCAAAGAAACACTCCTGAGTCATGAGAAAAGGCGTTTCAGAGATCCTCAAGGAACTAGCTGCTCTCAGTGAGCAGATGTGCTGGCACCTGTTTGCAGATCTCAACCTCCTCTTCCACTCATATATGAGATGGAGGCAGCAAGGGTCGGAACAGTCCCCAACCTCTGTTTACCAGAAGGGATTAAAACACTGGCAGGCTAGGGGCTTTTAATGGGCAGGACTTCATGCTGCTCTTAGTGGGTTTTTCAAGAAGCCTCTGACCATGGCAGCATTATTCTGCATGGGCTGCTCCCTTCCAAAGGCCTGGCTGAGGGGCCCACAGCACATAGAGCTGCACCATGAACAGGGATGAACCGATTCACCTTCTCCCTGCTCTGCTGCTGCACCTGCAGAGGCAGCTCTGAATGCTTCTAGAGCTTGGTGAGACGTGTACACTGGGCTCTCTGCATACCCACCAAGCTCCCAGTTACAGAATCTGCTCAGAGATTGCTCTTAGACATCACAGATCTAATGCTACATTGGTCTTGGTGTCTGTTCTTGGCAGAGCACTCTTGCCACAGGCCAAACAAGGGCATCCCCTGAGGCAGGGGTAGCCCTGGCACGGCCTGTCCAGCTTGGCAGCCAGTGCAGCTTCTTAGTGCAATAGGATTAGAGATAAGCTCCCCAAGCCCAGCAGTGACTGTGAGCTGTAACACTTCCACCATCATTTCACCTTTCCCAGATATGAAAAAACAAAGATCCTGCCCTCTGCAGCCTAGCCACCCACTGCTGTCCCTCTGTATGCACCACAGGCTTGACTTTCACTGCAAGCAGCACAGGTTTTGCCAACTCTTGGAAATAATGTAACAAGCCCAGTTGGGATTGAACCCAATAAAATCAAGTGGCCTTTTGTTCTCTGTGCTTATGCTTTTGGTGTATTTAGCAAAATTCAGTGAAGCCTTCCCACATGAAGAAACCTCCTCTTTGCTGTAAAGACGAGTCCACCAACTCCACAGGTCAAACAAGATCAAAGGTCATGTTCCTTCTGCCCCACTGCCAACTAAACCTGCCTGCTTGAGCACAGTGGGTTAGGCAGGGAGACAGATCCCACAGCCTCCCTGGAAGCAATCTGATTAAATCTTTCATCATTTCTGAATGGTCAGAAGCTGCACCATCCTGTGGAAGTCTTACATGCTGCATCACAGGATTCTTTCTTACCCCCTCTGCTAGAGGAAGCTGCTTTATCCCTTTCAAAGAAAAAATGTTCCTTATCCCACATTCATCTCCATGTTCTCTCTGTGGGTTACTTCACTGCAAAAACCTGATCCAATACTTAGTTACAACTCTTCCTGGAGGGAGGAGCTGCTAGGTGTCCAGAAGCTGACAACACTTACCTTCTTCAGAGAGATTGTTCTCTTTGGTCTCCTGGTCCATCTGGCGGCACCAGCCTTCTAACCGCTCTGTCTCTGCCTGCAGCAGCTTCAGAAACCAGTACCCGTCCCGCCGGCAGGCTCCTGGCTGTGTGGGCTCTGATGGGGAGGTGGAGGAGGATGTCTCAAGCCAAGGGTCAGGAGGAGGGAGAGAGGAAGTCTCCAGGGCTGGGTCATTGTTTTCTCCATAGGAGAGGTTTCTCTTTATCTGTGAGGGCTTGGCTGGTTGCCTGGTAGGGGCATCAACACCAACGGAGTTGTTGTGTTGGGGGCACTCAGCGAGGCTTCTCTCAGATGATTTACAGGTAGAGTTATTAGGTTCCTGTGTGTCAGAGTCTGTGTCCTGTTTGGAGGACATGCTGTGAGGCTGGCTGTTTCTAGAGAGATCAAAAGCAAAAATGAAATAGCAGAACTCAACCTGGCCAGCCTGGCACCCTGGCAGTGGAAGGTGTTTGTTCCTGATGCCTGCAAATGAGGCTCCCCCTGCCCTCCCTGCCCCTCCTCACACACAAACACACCACACGTTCAGACAGAAACAATTATAAGGTTGCCTGCTTACTGCACCAGGCTGTACAGGCGAGAGGACTGACGTGCATCTATCATTACATCTTGTACTTTCATTTATTTGTTTTTAATTTCAAACTCCCACTGATTTGCCTGTTTACACAACAAGTGTTTTTTGCAGCCCGGCCATGCTGAGGGGAGAGCTCTCCTCAGGCCCCCATTCAACACCACTCATATTGAAAAGGAGGGGAAAAAAGGTCTAAGTGAAACTGGGGGAAATGCAATTGACAAGAAAGGAAACTACAAAACTTGTGTCTTTCACTTACCGCCACTCGTCCTCTACCTGTACCCCGATGGACTGGAATTTCGTGGCTGGTGGAGGAGGCTCCTCTTTTGCCACTGGCTGAAGGCAGTCAACCTTATTAAACAGAAAAGATACAGACAAAACCAGACACAAGAACTTGCTGCTGGAATTCACATTAGTAGACCAGGAGTGCTGCACACACACACAGCATGCTGACACCACATGCTGACTGGAGGGTGGGCTAAGGAGAAGCACAAAGCTCAGGTCCAGGTGAACATCAAGACTGCATCCTGCCAGGAATCTGCTCTAAGAGCACTTGGCTCTGCCTCCCACCCCTGGGGAAGGTTCCCCAGGATGGGAAGGGCTGCATGGCCCTGAGGGAGCAACTGTGTGTGTGGCAGCTGACATGGACTTGCCCAAGTGCTCAAGTCCCTGCCTGCAGCACTGGAGCCAGCACTTTGGCACAGAATGAGTGCTTCCAGCAGTCAGCCATCTGCACCTGGGAAGTCTGCCCACAAGAAGAGTGTAGAATGGCAGGTGACTTAGGTTTTGCTGAATAAAGCAAGTTTACACTACTCAATGGGTCCTCATTTGACTATCATCAACAGCTCGTTTCCATCCATTTCCACAGAGTTAAATGCTTCCAGCAAGAGAAGCAGCCACCTGCTGGGAACGGTGCACAGCAAGGAACTGCTCCCTCATACAGCTCTGGGACCATTTTGCACTGCAGCAGTCCTCACTACGTGGATGTCAAATAGAAGGGCCCACCTTTCAGAACAAAGTTGTCCTGTGATGGACAAGGAGCAGCTTGATGCTCAGTAACACACAGTGCAGAGCACAGGCCCGATGCTCGGCAGCAGGAGGCCTCTTCAGAGGGACTCACCCAGTTAATATGGTCCCACTGCTTTATGAAACATCTTAATTTTGTACTAAAAAGAACTCGGCCTTTCTTATGGTGTCTTATGGAAAGCTTCTGCTGTGTTTTACCCCTGGGAACACAGGACATTAGTCTGACAAGGCAGTTAGTTTCTCTTGCTATTCTAGGTGAGTTCAGACGCACACCTGGTCACACAAAATGCACAGGCTAAATGGATGGGATAAGGACATTCCTTAGGACAAAAGAGAACAAACTATTCCATACTTGTATTCCTATTGACGACAACTTTCTTTTGGGGATATTCTCCACTTTAGGCTCCTCACTAGTCAGAGTCCCCTTATCACTTTTCAAAGTTGCATTTTTCTGGGGTAACTCTGGAGTCTCTCGTGCTGGAGTCACGATGCTTCCTCTCGTCACACTGGGTGTCCTGGTGCTGTCCAAGCTGTCTGAAGAATTGCTGAGTCCTGACTGGCTGGTCACCTCGCTCTTGTGGTCCTGGCTGTCCAGGTAGGTGTCCTGTGCCGACTCAGTGCTGCTCTGCACAGTGACAGAGATGAACGGCTTTGATGTGGTCCGAGGTGGGACAGGAGGTGGAGTCTTTTTATATGCCACTAGGCATGATGAACCTGCAGTAATGAGGTGGGAAGAACGGAGAATGCAAGAGACAGATTGGGGAGAGAGAGATACAGCAAAAGAGAAAGAAAAAGCAGGTCAGTCACACCATCCAAGAGGAGCCTCCAAGTAGAAGCTGGAGGCAGAAATGCAGGAACAATCTACAGCCAGCAGCTTTCACTGGGTAACCCAAACCAAAGCATGAGGGGAAGCAGAAGGCAGAGCCAGAGCTAGCTTGCAGAAGAAATCAAAATGAATACCATGATGTGTGAAAGGCTGGAAATGGAGAAGAGGTATAGAAAAGCCTCCCCAGAATGCTACAGGGTTTGACAGGTGTGAGCCTCCACGTTGGGAAAATTGTCTTTGGCTACACCCTATGTTTTAGTGTCCTAGTACAGGCAAGTGTCTCAGCTCTTTGTCCCATCAGTTGACAAGTTTCAGTGTCTGGAGCAGGGTGGTGTTTTTTTCCTATAAAAATGGAAAGAAGCCATAAAGTTTGTTAGATGATGCTGACGGTAGGAACAAATGTTTGTCAAGTACCTTAAAAACCCAGCTGACAGGCCTCTGAGAAAATACATCATCTGGATGTCACAGCCCAAGAGTGGCAAGGCTGCTGCTTCTGCATGTCCCCAGAGCTAACTACAGGGAGGCTGGAGATGTGTCCCCAGCAGGCACACTGAGCACACGTCCACGCTTGTACAAACACATGGCTGGGCACACAGGTCACACCGGAGCACCCACATGGACATGGACAGCAGCAAATGTCTCATCCTGCTCCTGACTCTGGCTTGACAGGATCGAAGTCCATTAGTGAAACAGGGTGGATAATTGTACCATTAGTGGTATGAGGATCCTGCTGTAGCTGTGCTTTGGCATGGGGTCTGCCCAGGCCCTGCCCCCTGGGCACACAAGCCCCTGAGCCAAAGTCCTCTTCCAGCAGATGTCCTGACAGGACTGTGCTGGGCAGGGCATGGCCAGAGAAGCACACAGACCAGCCACCTGCCTAAACACAGCTGACTCCCTTTATCCCCTTCCCCTATATTCCCTGTTATTGTTCCTCCTCAAAACAACAAAACCCTCTTCTTGTCCCACCTTTGGTTCCTCCTCTAAACATCCCATCAAGTCCTGTGCAATGCCAAACTGCTTTTCCCCTGAACCCCATAATGCATCCTAGCAGCCTCCTTAGCCCAAAAGGTGACTTGGAGAGCTGCTCCCCAAGGCTCAGTGATGGGTGTCATGGCTGGACAACATGGTTGAGGCTCTGCTGGGACAACCCCAGGAAAGGCCTGGACAGGGCACTCTGGGTTCCTGGCTTGTGGTCCTACCTACCATTGTGTGTCCCTGTTCTGGGCTTGTGCAGATGGATCTGGGATGGGCTGATGACCTCTGGGATGGGCCTGGAGTAGCCCAGCAGGGTATGACCAGGGCTTCCACTCCTGCTGTTTTCTCAGAGTCCCTTCATGGGTGTGCAGAGGAGCTTTGTCACACGTGACACCACCCACTCCAAGCACAGCCTGAGAGGCTCCCAACAGCCACTCTCCTTGCTCAGCACTGCCCCACCACACGTTCTACCTCCTGGAACATGAAGCTCAGTCCATCTACCAGCTCCCACCCAAGATGACTGTGGTGTACTGAGCCCTCCAGTCCCACTGCCCTGGGAGCTGCAGGATCAGGGTAACCTTGCAGTGCCTGCAGGGATCCTTCTCTTGCCTTGGTGTCCAGGTGGTGGAGCACAGCTCTGCTTTGGTCCTGCAGGCTGGGTAGGCAGCTTTGCTGCTCCAGGATCATGGACAACCAGGATCATGGACAACCAGGTCAGTCTACCTCAATTGGACCTCACATATTAAAAGGGGGGTCCGGTGGGTGAGCATGTTCCTGAGCTGTGTCAGCAGGGTAGTCCCTTTCCCACATTCTCCGTGACAACCCAAGCACCCCCATGTAAGTCACTACAGTCCAATGGGGTGGGAAGTTCTGGCAGGGCTCTCCTTGGTTCCCTGCTCCAACTTACAGTCCTTGGTCTCCAGCAAAGGGGTTTTGTCCTTCAAACTGAAGCCCCACGTACCACATTGTTCCACACACACCCTTTTCCTAGCCCTTGGCATACAGATGTTGACAGATACCAGCAAAGCCCTGTACACTTCCCAGGTCACCAACCAACAATACAGGTGAGCTATACAGACCCAAACCCAGTTTGTGTTCTCCTAGTACAGCTCAAATGACTGCAGGGACTATAATTCCCTTGGGTTTCCTGCTCCAACCCATATTCCCTGATCTCAGTGAGGTTTTGCACCTCACATTGCAAGGGCCTACCTCCCACTGCACTGCCCAGTACCATACATAACCTCCCCAAAACCTGCTGTCAGGGATACATCATAGAACAGCAAATGGTTTGAGTTGGAAGGGACCTTAAGGAGCATCTACTCCCAACACCCCTGCATTTCTAATCCATTCCCCCTCATTCCATCCCTCCCTGCCCTTGTCCCAAGTCCCTCCCCAGCTTTCCTGGAGCCCCTTCAGGCACTGGAAGGTGCTCTAAGGTCTCCTCAGAGCCTTCTCTTCTCCACACTGAACACCCCAAGTCTCTCAGCCTGTCTCCAGAGCAGAGCTCTGTGCCAAGTGGTCTATCCTTGAAATTCGTATCTTCCCAATTTAGAGACCAGGATGTCATGTGGGACAGTGTCAAACGCTTTGCACAGGTCCAGGTAGATGATGTCAATTGCTCTCCACTTGTCCACCAACACTGAGACCTATCATAAAAGGCCACCAGATTTGCCACAATTTGCTCTTGGTAAGCCACGTTGGTTGTCACCAATGTGGGCTTTAGCCTCCCTAACCTGATCCCTGGCTGCTCAGACTTCTTTGTACTCCTCCCAAGTGACCTGTCCTTGCTTCCACCCTCTGTAGGTTTCCTTTTTACATTTAAGAGTGTCCAAGACTTCCTTGTTCATCCATACAGGTCTCCTGACGTTCTTGTCTGCCTTCCCTTGGTTGGGATACATTGCTCCTGGGTTTGTAGGAGGTGACCCTTGAATACTGCCCAGCATTCTTGGGCTTCTCTCCCCTCCATGGATCTTATTCCATGGTACCCTACCAAGCAGATCCCTAAAGAAGTCAAAGTCTGCTCTCCTGAAATCCAGGGTAGTGAGTTTGCTTTGTACCCTCCTTGCTTCTCTAAGGATCCTTAATTCCACTACTTTGTGGTCACTGCAGCCAAGGCCATCCTTAAGCTTCACACTGGCCATCAGCCTATCCTTGTTGGTGAGAATAATGTCCAGCACAGCAATAGATGCATTCCAGGAACTTCCTGGATTGCTGGTGCCTTGCTGTGTTTTCCCTCCAGCAGGGAGCATGGCTGAAATCCCCCGTGAGGACCAGGGCCCGTGGAGGTGAAGCTGCTGCCCCATCCCCTTGGCCAGCCTGGCCTGGTGGCTCGTGGCACTGCCACTGCCACAACACCTGTCCCTGGCTTCCCTTTAGCCCTGACCCATAAGCTCTTAGTTCCTCATCCATTCCAGGTGGAGCTCCACGGACTCCAGCTGGTCACTGGTGTAGAGGGCAACGCCCCCACCTCTGCTTCCCACCTGTCCCTCCTAAAGAGCTTGACCCATCCATTCACACTCCAGTAGGAGTCCTCCCATTAGGTCGCACAAACATCTGTCACTGTTCCAGTTCATGTCCCAAGCTATGGGCATCTGCACAGGCCTGCAGACCCAGGCCATGTTCATCAAACACCACAGACTGATAATAACTTTACCATTTCCATCCCCAAAGTAGGCACCAGCACATCAACAGACAGGAAACCAGTTCTCTCTGGCAGGAACCCTTTCACCACCCTGGGGCTGCCAGGGCAGACAGAGGTACCTGTTGCTTCCCATCCCAAACTGCACTGCCTGTACATCCCAAGGAGCTCAGAGCAGGGCACACCACAAGTGTTTTTATCTTTCAGGGCCTATTGGACATGACCAGTTCTGGCTCAAGCCCTGGAATTTTAGCATAATTAACTGAGATGCATCAAATGAACCTGACCCAAACTGATAACAGGAATGGGAAGGGCTGCTGCAGGCACGAGTCTCCTGGCAGCTCCTTTGCTTCCCCAGACAGTCCCTCTGCCCACAGCAGAGGCTGGCCATGCTCACGGGGCACCCAGAGGTGTCCCAGCTGCCTCACCACCTCCCATGGGATCAGAGCTGGTTCTGAGCACCTCTGGGATCCCAGCTGTGTTCCCAGCAGGGACATCACGCAGCAACACCACGGGTCTGACACCTGACAATATTTACACGTGTCTGTACTCACACACCCCGCAGTATTTACCACATTAACAGCTGAAAGTTCCAGTTCAAAGAAGGGACTAAAAAGGAGGGGTTAACAGAGAAGATCTGTTTCCAAAAGCATTTCTATGCCCAAAGATGCTGAGCTCCACTGCTCAGAACCAGGCCTGTGCCACAGAACCAGGGAGCCTAGGAAGGGGTTCCCCTCAGCATGCATCTGGGGAGGAGCTCAGGAAGGCACACCAGCTCCCCCAGTACACCAAGTCCAGCACAAACTGAGCAGTAAGCTGATGGCCACAAGAATGGAACTTATCCTGACTGTTCACCCCTGCCCTCACACTGCCTTCTGACACATCCCACACAGCTGCAGGAGGGACCTGCAGTAGGGAACCACCTTGCTAAAAGATCACCAGGACAAGATACTGATGTCTGGGGACATAGACTATTTTCAGCTTGATCAGTCCCCAGCACTGGCACATGCCATGGAAACTGCCAAGGGCAGCCTGAGCCTGCAGCTGCCATGCTTCCAGCCCTGGACAGGAACTTATTATGCACTTTAAAAACCACCTACAGTCATTTCCTAGAAGGTCAGATGCAAGTGCTCCAACTTGTCAACTCTACATGCCAAAACGCACCTACACAACATCCTTCAGCCAACACCTCTTTGGTCATGTGAGCAGGGGACAACCACACTGCCAGACCATTACCAACAGATGACTAGAATGGCTAGATGCCCTTCTGGGCACTGGGATTCAGCTACCACCTGGCAGCCCCACCTCAGCACCACTCCAGAGAATCACTGAATCACCAAGATTGGAAAAGACCTTTAAGATCATCAAGTCCAGCCTGACCTGACACCACCACATCAGCCAGACCAGGGCACTAAGTGCCACCTCCAGCCTTTCCTTGAACACATCCAGGGCGGAAACCACACTCAGGACAGTAGCAGGACCTGCTGCAAATGCTAGAGCAGCACCAGCTCAAAAGTGTTTAATATCTCCAAGCCAACTAAACTTGCCACTGGGATGCCTTTTCAGAGGTACCAGAGTAGACAGCACCACTTGTGCAAGCACAGGTTGAACTCCACCAGAACTTGATCTCTGCCCATGGGTGCTGCTCTCCAGGCTCTGGTTCACTGTGCAAATGTACAAACTGCCAGCACAAGAGGTGCAACACCAAGTCACTGCACCATCACTCCCATCTTGGACATCCCCAAAAGCCTCCTTAGGTGTAGTGTAGTTTTGGTCACACTAGAATTTGCCTTGCTATATCTGTTCTGCCCTCACAGCAGAAGTCTCCCACACCTCCCAACACCCAGCATGGCATGCCAGGCAGGTAGAGCACTCCTCAGGTGAGCACATCTCCAGGAGTTTTGCCCCAGAACAGACAATCTCCTGGCTCAACAGCCCCTTGGGTGCAGGACAGCACTGCGGAACAGGGAGGAAAAGCCTGATGTGCAGCAAAGCACAAGCACAGCCCAGGTCCTGGGCTGCCCACACACTTGTCAATGCCCCACAGAGCCACAGGCGGCCAGAGCCCTCCCAGCTGCAGGGCAGGAGCAGGTGAGCAACCCACAGATGAGGAGGGTCCACTCTCTGCCAGGGCTGTCTGACCAGAGAGCATTATCTGAAATAGCTACAGCAATGCCCAGGCCAAGCCTTAAAATAGAATCACAGAATTGCTTTGGTTGGGAAAGAGCTTTAAGATCACTGAGTCCAACCATTAACCCAACTCTGTATAGAGTCCAGTGCTAAACCATGTCCCTCAGCATCACATCTACACATCTCTTAAACACCTCCAGGGATGGTGATTCAGCCACTTTCCTGGGCAGCCTGTTCCAATGTTTGATAACCATTCCAGTGAAGAAGTTTCTTCTAATATCCCATCTTATACCCTGTCTTGTACAGCTCATCCCAAGAGAGCAGTGCAGGAGCAGCCTGAGCAGAGCAATGGCAGAAGTACCCCAGGATGAGCTGTGGCTACACCACCAGAACACAGGACACTCCTGCTGCCTTGCATTACTGAAGCAGGAGGACATGGCAGCTAGTATCTGGGACAAGCAAGAGCCACCCAAACTGGCAGTGGAGAAAGCATATCTGCAGAGCCCTCCAGTTAAATCCCTTGTCTCCCCACTCCACGTGGCCTCTTCCCCAAGGGGTGCCAGCCCTGGCACAGCAGTTGCCCATGGTCCCGTGCCACCTCAAAGTGAGCCTCTGTGCCACCACCATCCCACTCAGAGCCCAACTGATGGGAGGGGTGTGGTAGCTGGGCTGGCCTGTTTGTCAGGAGCACAGCTCTAGTTTCCCAGCTGCTGTTTACACCCCTAGAGTTGTCATGTAATTGGGGAAGTATATCAATGGCTATCTGATGTTGAACTCTGCAGCCAGGCAAAGCAAGGGAAGGCAGCACATCAGCACAGAGAGGTAGATTTTCCTGGGGAAAATCAGTGGTGTCCATGGTCAGTAAGTTAGATACAAATTCATCCTTCCACCTACCAACAGACAGTATGAATACAGTTTGTGTTGCTCTGTATACAGGGGGAAGCTGCAGCCTCGTCTGGTCTTGTTCCTGGTGATCCCTTCATGCTATTCAGGTCAGCTGAGGAGCATCACTGATTTTGCTAGAAGGGGATCACATGGTACCAACAAAAGATGCCCCTGTTAATGTACATGTGGTCACTGGATTGACTGTGTGAGCTATAAAAACAAGCTGATGGTCTAAGAAAGATTGCAAATGAAAAACTAAAAGATCAGAAATCTTGAACTGGGGATGCTTTGATTAGTGCAAGTGCAAATTAATACTGCTGAAGCCCTCCACAGCCATAAAACAAGGACTACTGACTCTGCAGCAAACCCAATTTCAAAAGCAAAAGTTGGAGGAAGCCCATCTAGAACAGTCTGCCCTTCTCCCTCAACACAATTCTGAACTGTCAGTGCTTCTTGCATCTGTGGGAAGTGACAAGATATTGAGGAAGCAGAAAGCATCCCAGTAATGCTGTAAGAGAGATGTTACTGGACCAACTGAGAAGGCAGCATGTCCTCATGGCTCAGAGGTCAATCCCAACCCTTAGGAGCCCTCCAGTTGCTCACCCCTGCCTAGGGGCTGCAGCTCAACACAGTAGGAAACTGCTCTTGGGTTGCTACAGGTATAGCCTTACTGTACTTTAAAATCAACTTATGCTAGAATGTTGAACTACAATCCAAGTGGACAGTGGAGCAGGTACACATCTTATTCTGCAGCACCATCAGCCAAGTTTATTTGCTAACATCAGCCACACTTCCAAAAAAGTGTGGAAGAACAAGAAAATGTGGAAGTTTTGCTTAAGCTTCCAGCTTTGCAGCATTAGACTCTTCCTGGTCATAGGATCTTCTAAGGCTTATTTAAGTAAGCTGTTAGAATTCACAACTGTGCTGTAGATGACTGATTTTTGGGGGAGGGACATCTGTTTATAGACTTCCTTGCATTATTATTTTTAGAAAGCAGCATGTTTCCAAATTAGCATCTTCCACATGACATTACCTGCTGCTCTCAGGGCCTTGGGCAATACCCACGGATGTAGCCCCGGGCAGATGAGCTGTTTTCAGCCTTCCTGACCCCCAGACCAGTTGGGCACACTGGGATCCTCCCTTTCCAGAAAACCAGGCATTTGGTTCTTGAAAGAGGCCCCTGTTCAAACACCATAATGCTGTGATGCCCTGCTCAGTACCAGCCAGCACTGCCAAGATCACAGCCAGAGTATTTGGTTTTAGATTTAAATATCATAAATGCTCTCAAGTGTGCAACCAGCATGAAGTGCCCAGTTATTTCATTGCTATTGATGATTCAATACAGGCTGGTGATATTTCCAATAATTCCAGTGACTTCAATGACCTTTTCAAACCACTCTTTTTTTTTTTTTTAATTACCTCCAAGGCTCTGAGCCACAGACAGTTGTGAAGGCAAATTAGACTATGCTCAACCATATTAGTAGGGCTCAGACTGCTATCACTTTTCTGCTCCATGTATTCCTCCTTTCTCCAACAAATAAGCTCACTTCCTTTAGAAAAGCAACATCCTCAAAAACAATTATACAGGCTGGATCAATGGGCCAAGGCCAATTGTATGAGATTCAGCAAGGCCAAGGGCCAGATCCTGCACTTGGGCCACAACAGCCCCAGGCAAAGCTACAGACCTGGGGAGGAGTGGCTGGTAAGTACCCAGCAGAAAAGGACCTGGGGGTGCTGGTTGCCAGGCAGCTGAACACAAGCCAGGTGTGCCCAGGTGGCCACCAGCATCCTGCTCCTGCAGCAGAAACAGCGTGGCCAGCAGGAGCACCGAGGTGAGGTTGCACTGGGGGCAGTTCTGGGCACCTCAATACAAGAAGGACATTGAGGGGCTGGAGCAGGTGCAGAGAAGAGCAACCAGGCTGCTGAAAGGCCTAGAGAACAAGGCTTATGAGAAGTAGCTGATGGAACTGGGGCTGTTCAGTCTAAAGAAAAGGAAGCTGAGGGGAGACCTTATCACCCTCTGCAACTACCTGAAAGGACACTGGAGAGAGGTAGGTGTTGGTTTCTTCTCACAAGTAAATAGTGATAGGACAAGAGGGAACAGCCTAAAGCTACAAAACAGGAGGTTTAAGGCTAGACATGAGGAAATTTTTCTTCTCTGAAAGGGTTGCCAGGCATTGGAACTGGCTGCCCAGAGAGGGGGTTGAGTCACCATCCCTGGATGTGTTAAAAAGTCATACAGATGTGATGCTTAGGGATAGGGTTTAGGGGTGAGCATGGTAGAGTAGGGTTAAAGGCTGGACTTGATCTTAAAAGGGTCCTTCCTAAATGATTCTATAATTCTGTGATTATTAATCTCTCCCACCCCAAGACAAGCTTATTTGTCTTTTAAATGAAGCAACCCAATAATCTTGCAGCAAATGAGAACCACCATCAGCTGCATTATCCCCTCAGAGGTTTTGCATGTCTTTAGGCTTGTGTTTGCTACAGGTCTCACAGGTGGCAGGAGCTGCATTTAGAGGCAGTTTTCAATAGCAAAGGGAACAGGTACAGCCACATTCCAAGCAGCCTGACCTTGAACAACACTTCAAGGCTGAAACTATAAAGAACTGCAGGATGTTTTCTTTGTAGAGGGTCCAAGTAAAAAACACAGAATCATTAAGGTTGGAAGGGACCTCAAAGATCACCAAGTTCCAACCCCCCTGCCATGAGCAGGGAACCCTACCACCAGACCAGGCTGCACAAAACCCCACCCAACCTGGCCCCAAAAACCTCCAGGGATGAGGCATCAACAGCCTCCCTGGGCAACCCATTCCAACCCCTCACCACTCCCAAAATGAAGAACCTCTTCCCAATATCCAACCCAAATCCCCCCCCCCCCCCCTCTCAGTTCAAAACCATCACCCTTTGTCCTGTCACTGCTCTCTCTGATGAAAGCCCTTCCCCAGCTTTCCTGGAGCCCCTTTCAAGTACTGGAAGGCGTTCTAAGGGCTCCCTGGAGCCTTCTCTTCTCCAGGCTGAACACCCCAACTCTCTCAGCCTGTCTTCATAGCAGAGCTGCTCCCGCCCTCAGAGCATCTTGGTGGCCCTTCCCTGGACCCTCTCCAACAGGATGAGGAATAACAGTTTTAAATTGAAAGAGGGCACATCCAGAGGGTGGACAAGACACTAGCACAAGTGTGGTGAGACACCAGCACAGACCACCCAGGAAAGTCACAGATGCCCCACTCCCTGGAAGTGTTCAAGGCCAGGCTGGGTGGGACCTGGAGCAATCCAGTCCAGTGTGAAGTGACCCCACACATGTCAGTGGGGCCAGATTCAAATGATCCCCAAGGTCACATCAAACCCAAACCACCAATGGTTCTGCGATTCTATGAAACATGTTCCATAACTGTGGATGGACTGTGCCTCTGTCAATCCGTATAATCCCTCCTCTAGCACACCAGAACATTTGCCCCCCTAGGAGTCATTTCCACAGTGTACCCTAATATTTAACTGTTACATGGTGTTAAATCATTTCAGGATGTGTTTGCAACCCAAAGCTCCCATCTCCAGTTACAATTGCCACTGAAGACAATACAGATCTTTATTAATACTATGGTTCACAACAAACCCTTCAGACCATATTCTTCTAAAACAAAATGTTTCTAGCCTTTATGGCATGGTCACAACACTCAGGCCTCCTCAAATCTGTATGTGGCCTGTAGAGAAGCTGAACATTCTGCAGATTGAAGGTCAACTGAACTGGTTAGAGGCACATATGAGAAACCTACCAAATTTTATTAAGTCAACTGGAAAGTATTTCCATCCAGACATGATGAGGAATCTGAGGATGCTATCTCTTGGTCTGAAAGAATGACTGTCTTTAGAGCACTGGAGAAATGTTAAGTCATCTTACACTGGTTAAACATAACCACACTCCTGGAAAGCAAAGGTTAAGCATTCCTTTAAAGAGACTGTTTAGGAAAAAGCTGTACGTACTTACTCCCTCAGTGTTTTCCCTTCATTAATCTTAGTAGTACTGATTTTTGAAAAAGAAAAATCTCACGTTGATACTACCTAGAAGAAAACAGGCACCCAGTAGGGCAGTATGTTGCTGACTGTGAGCTGAGGAGTCAGGCATGGGCTGTGGACTCTCCTACCAGAGTCCTCACTCCATCAACTGCAGCCCAAACCCCCAGCAGCAGCATCAGAGGGAACAGCTCACCCACCTTGACCCAGACTGTAAAGGCTGAATATGCCTGGAGAGACCTAGAGTGACAAGCCTAGCAGAGCCCTTCTGAAGCTCTCAGATAAGAGGAAAATTGTTAGGACTTTACCAGTTCCCCACAGCTTTGCTTATTGTACCTGCTGCTTCCTTAGAACCCCAAAACTGATACACAAGCTTATATGTCAGACACAGAGTGTGCTCCAAGTGCTCCTCCCAAGCAGCATCACCATGGAGAAGCACCACCATCACCACAGTACAGCCCACCTTAAACCCAGCCACATAACAGCCCAGCTATTGCTTCAGACATCCAGATCACCCAGAGTTCTGAAGGAGGTTGGTGGAAAAACTCAGCCTTACATTCCCCAAGTTATTTCCCTACTCCTCCTCAGATCTGGCTCCAGCACAGCTCAGCTGGTAGAGCACCAAGCCCTGCAGCCTGCTTGGGCATGGCTGGAATGACAGCTGGGACAAGGGGATCACTACCACACTGCTGTTGTGGGCTACTGCTTCTCCATTCAACCAGCTGAAGACAGACACCTGTTTACAGGAGAGAAAATGAGGCCTAGGGTGCTCTGCCCCCATTCCTTACCACAGGCAACAGGGTACTCCCTCATACCATCCCCTGGACTCCCAGCAGAAGCAAGAGCATCACAGCAACATCAGGGAGGAGACCAAATAGGGCACATGAAGGAAAGGTGGGTCTGCAGCTGAGACAAAGATGAGGGGCAGCAGGCTCATCACTCCCACTGAAGCAGCCCAAGATCACACCCTTAAACCCAACAAGCTGCACCTGTTTCTACCAGCAGCTATGGAAGATGACTAGACCTCACTTGGAGTTGCACCCAAGTAATTTTTCCTGACCCAAACAGCAATGGGAAGTGGTTATTTCCACTCGACCTGAACAGCATCAAGTGACCTGTGAGATAAGCACATGGAATCACAGAATTGTTTTGGTTTGGACCTTTAAGATGAAGCCCAACCATTAACCCAACTCTACCAAGACCAGTGCTAGACTATGTCCCTAAACACCACACAGTGGGGAGATATCCTTACTAATACGCACCATTCTTCCCACACATGCCCACTGGATAGTGGGAGGACCCACTATCCAACCTACATCCATACTTGGCCCACAGTCCAGCTCCCTGTTGGTATAGCCTGTGCCAGGTGTGTAGACTACATGTCAGTTATCTGGCATTTTGGTGCAGAAAGAAATAACTTCTCAGCTTTAAAAGAAGTACCTCCTTAAAGCCCCACCACAATCCAAACAGAGAAGCCTACACTGCTCTCTCCTCCTCCTCACTACTGAGCAGCCAGTGCTTCCATGTTTGCAAGGGCTACAGTATTAAAGACCTGTGCAAACAGGTCTTCACTCCCCATCTAGGAAATCACTTGCAAGTGCTGGTCAAAGCAGAGATGTTAAGAGTTTTGTCACCTGGTGCTCATGCTTAGGTTCAATACCCACTTTGGTCACAGCACTCTTGCAGATCTCCAAGGCTATGCTGGCAGGACAGTATTTATCACCTATATGCTCATCTGCTACCCTTTATTAAGAAGCAAGGGACCTCCCTGCACTTGCTCAACCACTGCCAAGTACAAAAAATCCTGCATATTATTGAAACAAAAGAACTGGATGTATCTGTAGGAAAAGAAGCTCAAACTCAAGAGAACACCTCTCAAATGTGATAGCCAAAAAGCCCCTCCTCAACACACAGAAGCAAAGGGCCCTTCTTGAATATCAGCTGTGTGTGTTTAGACTAACAGTGCAGCTTTCACCCAGAAATACACCACAAAATGCTGTGTACAATAATTTGTGCCCTCTGGTCACTCATGACCGAGATGCCTTTAGGGTGAGCTGTGGTGACAGCATGGAGAAACTCTGCTGGGAGGAGCAGGGACTGCCCAGGGCAGGCAAGAGGGCAGAGGTGGCAGCACTCCAGGTCTGCTCAAGATCTAGCAGCCACTTCTGATTAGAGACCTAGTCCCTGTGCTTTGGACACTAAGCAGAAACAATCAGCCAGTGAAGGCTGTGATCTCATCACATCTCTTTCAATGTACCAAAAGTTTAAGCTTCCTGAAGATGCTCTGACCTGGAATTTGCAGCCATGCTTCAGCAGAGAAATCACAATAAGCACTTACACACTTGGAAGGCAATGCAGCTTTTTTCTCTTAAAGCCACTTGCAAAAGGTCATAAATTTAAGAAGCATGAAGCATGAGATGACACCACCCAAGAATGCTGGGGTTTAAAAATACAGTGTATCTTGCACTGCTGGCTTTCTGACAGATTTGGTCATCTCCCCTTTCAGCAGACTGCTCCAGTAGTTAGCCTTACAAGTAAGGACACAACAGATGCTATAAAGAACAGCAGCTACAGACATTCCCCAGCCCATCTGCAGCAGCTATTACTGGGGATCCTATTGGTAATAGAAGAGACACTGCAATTTCTCCCCATCCTCCCCAAAGTAATTTTCAGCACAGATTTTAAAGCAGTTGGAGCAGTGACAGATAACTCCACCCTGCTCCAGACACACATCCAGCAAGCTGTCCATCTGTCCTGTGGGGCTCAGACAGGTTCCCAACCCAGCTAGCACAGGGCAGTAGCTCAAGGGAGCATCCCATTCCTCTCCCAGCCCAGGACGTTAATTCAGTAACAAGAACCAAGATCCCAAACTCAACTGTTCTGCCTCAGAAGTCACTCAGAAGAGACAAGCCAGAGCATGGTGCCAGGAGAAACAAAACTGCAGCTCTGAGGGGACGAGGGTGCCTGATACCCAGGCCAGGGCCCCTTGCCTCTCACCTGCAAGCTCAGTGCCCGTTTTGTGGTTGCACACACATTTCCACAAAGGGGAGGGAGGCAGTGAAGGAAATGGTCCATTTCCTTCCAGTGTGCCTTTGCATAGTCAGGTTGTGCTTACATGCCCAACACCATCACTAACAAGGGTTAATGCTTAATAAGTTTAATATACACCAAGAGATGTGAAGCAGCATAACTAAACAGGACCCAAGCTCAGAGACCTGGCATCTCTGTTTATCATCCACACTCCTGCAGCTTTCAGCAAGACCAGGCTCGGAGGCTCCAGGAATTCAACCATGGCAGCAGCAGTCCATAGCATGTCCAGCACATGTGCTACCAGCACCTGGCCTGCCAGCTTGTCCTACACAGCTTGGGCAGCACTGAAGACACCAACAGATTCCTTCAGCCCCTAGGTCTTGCCTTTGACCCCAGTAACCGCTGTTGACACAGCTACACCAACACAATCACAGCTGCAGAGCCACCAAATCAGCCAAGTCCCCTTCCCTGAACCTGCACAAGCAGGCTTGAAGACAGAGCTGCCTCCTCCCCATGACCATGTCCATGTGCAACCATTCCCTAGCAAAATCCCCAGACAGAGCACCTTGTGGCACAGAGCAGCAAGCAGAAAAGTGCTGGCATAATCCTAACACCATGGCAGGTTTTCACAAGTGTGGAAAGCTCTGTGACAGCAGTTCAATCTGACTCTAAAGACACTCTCAGCATTTCTCAGCATACAGCATTTCTTCCAGATGGCTTTTTTCCAGGGGATGCAAAAACAGCAGGTGAGTGAACATGGGTGGGGTATTAATGGTGGCCAAGAGCCCCAGTCCCAGGCTGGGGACAGGGCTGGGACTTGCTGCATCTCCTGCAGCCTGTTTGCTGCATGGCTGCACAGACAGGCCCCTCAAGCCCCCTCCTCACCTCAGGTTCTTGCCATTCACACAGCCCCACACTAGCTCTGCCCCAGGCCCAAGTCACAGGAGGCACAGGAGGAGTTCCTGGCTGTGGCAAAGCAAGGATGCCCAGGAAGGGGATGGCTGGGAGAAGCCCAAGACCTTTCTGCACAAACCTCTGCTGCTGCTTTTCCTCCCTCTGGAGAAGGCCAGGCAGCCCTGCCAACACCCTGCCTACACGCCTGGGCCACACAGCAGCTAGCATCAGAGAGTCAAGAAGGGGCTGAGCCCAGAGCCATCCACGCCAGAGAGGCAGAAGGATTTCCATACAGTAGACATCTCCACTAGAGCCTGCCATTGGGTCAGGACACATGGAATTCCCTGCAGCCATTTCCAGGTGTCACATCTGACAAAGGAGTGAGCCTCAGAGTGGAGCACAGGGCCTATCCAGGGCAGCAGAACTGGTATGCAGCTCAGCCCACCGGCACTCACAGGGCTCCAGCAGATATGACAATGACTTCAGTAGGGTATGGACTACAGCTTAGTGACAACAGATCAGCCAAAAGCTCCTCAGAGGGAGATAGCTGGTCAACATTCAAGGACCACTTCTTGCAAGCACAGGATCAGAGCGTCCCAATGATTAGGAAATCTAGTAAGGGTGCTAGGAGACCTGCATGGTTAAAAAAGGAACTACTGGGCAAACTTAAGTGGAAAAGGAAAATCTACAGATCATGGAAGGAGGGACTGTGTAACAAACAAGAACATAGTAGAAAAAAAATGTATTGTACTGAAGCTGAAAATTCTTTTTGAAAAATGTCAGAAGACCAGGTAGATTATTAAGCAATACAGTAAGATAATTATTTGTTTGCCTTGTTTGTACAATATTAACTACCTAATTTGTAAGGCATGGTGATAGAATTTAAATGCTAATAAAATCTTAACTGAGCTGATGTAATCACAACAAAACAGATTTTATATGAGTACATATCCTGTGTGGAAGGAACAAAATACCCAGCAGGACCAGAACCCTGGACTTCCACAGGGCAAACTTTGGTCTCCTCAATCATCTATTAAGGGAAATCCCATGGGACAGGGTGCTAGAAAATAAAGGAGCTCAAGATAGCTGGTCAACATTCAAGGACCACTTCTTGCAAGCACAGGATCAGAGTGTCCCAATGGTTAGGAAATCTAGTAAGGGTGCTAGGAGACCTGCATGGTTAAAGAAGGAACTACTGGGCAAACTTAAGTGGAAAAGGAAAATCTATAGATCATGGAAGGAGGGGCTGGTCACTTGGGAGGAATATAGGACTGTTGTCAGAGGATGTAGGGAGGCAATTAGGAAAGCTAAGGCCTCCTTGGAACTTAACCTTGCAAGTCAGGTTAAGGATAATAGAAAGGGCTTTTTCAAGTACATAGCTAGCAAAACTAGCAATAGAGGCAATATTGGCCCATTGAGGAATGAGGTGGGAGCCCTGGTGACAGAGGATATAAAGAAGGCAGAGGTGCTGAATGCCTTCTTTGCCTCTGTCTTCACTCCTGCAGGGTCTCCCTATGAGCCCCAGATTCATATAGCCCCAGAAGAAGTCAAGATAGAGGAAGAGTTTGACATGGTAGATGAGGATTGGGTTAGGGATCAGTTGAGTAATCTGGACATCCATAAATCAATGGGTCCAGATGGAATGCACCCAAGGGTGCTGAGGGAGCTGGCGGAGGTCATTGCTAGGCCACTCTCCATCATCTTCAGTAAATCATGGGCAACAGGTGAGGTGCCTGAGGACTGGAGGATAGCAAATGTCACTCCAGTCTACAAGAAGGGCAAGAAGGAGGACCCGGGTAACTATAGACCGGTCAGCCTCACCTCCATCCCTGGAAAGGTGATGGAACAACTTGTTCTTGTGACTATCTCCAGGCACATCAAGGACATGGGGGTCATCAAGAGCAGTCAACATGGTTTTATCAAGGGTAAATCATGTTTGACTAACCTCATAGCCTTCTATGAGGAAATTACTAGGTGGATAGATGATGGTAGAGCGGTAGATGTGGTTTATCTTGATTTCAGTAAAGCATTTGACACCGTCTCCCACAGCATCCTTGTGGATAAGTTGATCAGGTATGGGTTTGGTGACCAGGAAGTGAGGTGGATTAGGAACTGGTTGAAAGGAAGGAGTCAGAGAGTTGTAGTCAATGGGGTAGAATCTGGTTGGAGGTGTGTTACTAGTGGAGTCCCACAAGGGTCGGTGCTGGGACCGGTGTTGTTCAACATCTTCATCAACGACCTGGATGAGGGTATAGAATGTACCCTCAGCAAGTTTGCTGATGACACTAAGCTGGGAGGAGTGGCTGACACACCAGAAGGCTGTGCTGCCATTCAGAGAGACTTAGATAGGTTGGAGAGTTGGGCGGGGAGAAACATGATGAAATTCAACAAGGGGAAGTGCAGAGTTTTACATTTGGGGAAGAACAACACCATGTCCCAGTACAGGTTGGGGTCTGACCTGCTGGAGAGTAGTGTAGGTGAAAGAGACCTGGGGGTCCTGGTAGACAGGAGGATGACCATGAGCCAGCAATGTGCCCTTGTGGCCAAGAAGGCCAATGGCATCCTGGGGTGCGTTAGAAAGGGGGTGGTTAGTAGGTCAAGAGAGGTTCTCCTCCCCCTCTATTCTGCATTGGTGAGGCCACATCTGGAGTATTGTGTCCAGTTCTGGGCCCCTCAGTTCAAAAAGGACAGGGAACTGCTCGAAAGAGTCCAGCGCAGAGCTACGAAGATGATTAGGGGAGTGGAACATCTCCCTTATGAGGAAAGGCTGAGGGAGCTGGGTCTCTTTAGCTTGGAGAAAAGGAGACTGAGGGGTGACCTCATCAATGTTTACAAATATGTAAGGGGTGAGTGTCAGGGGGACGGAGTTAGGCTTTTCTCGGTGATGACCAGTGATAGGACAAGGGGTAATGGGTGTAAATTGGAGCATAGGAGGTTCAACGTGAATATCCGAAAATTTTTTTTTACTGTAAGAGTGACAGAGCCCTGGAACAGGCTGCCCAGGGAGGGTGTGGAGTCTCCTTCTCTGGAGACATTCAAAACCCACCTGGACATGTTCCTGTGTGATGTGTTCTGGGTGCCCCTGCTCTGGCAGGGGGGTTGGACTAGATGATCTTTCGAGGTCCCTTCCAGCCCCTAAGATTCTATGATAACCTGCACCAGAAGATGCTGCCACACTAGGAGAGCAATAGCCCTTTTTGCTAATGCTGAGGCACAGACGCATCAGTCACTTCATTCCCCCAACCCAGCAATGGTGCCTGCAGCCTCACCCAGGGGCAGCTCCAGGCAGCAGGGGCAGTCCCAGCACAGAGACTGCTGGACCTGCCAGTGACACAGCACAGGGTAGCTCTGACACCATCAGCCATGAGATGAGACATGACAAATCTGCTAGCAGAGTAGGAGAGAAAAAGCATCTAAAGATAGAGATTTGCACTCCAGAGGGTACTTCTCAGGAATAGTGCTTATTGCAGGTCCCTCTCCTCTTTGCTTTTGAACACACTGTGGTGAACTCAAAATGATTCCTTCACTAAGGGGCTGGGGAGCCTGTTACTGCCAACCATGCACTGAGGCTTTTTGTCTGGGCCAGTTTTGGCTCTGCAGCCCCAAGTGTCTGTCTGAGGAAGTCCCTGTGAACAGTAAGAACTGTGCAGGACACCCAAGACCATGGATAACACAGAGAGGCAAGCAAAGGCACCAATGGTCTGAACTGGCTGCCACAGTATGACTGTCACACAACAGTGACCAGTTTCTGTGCTCCTTTCCCTGTTTAATGCGACTTTCTGCAAGGTTTGCTTAGGATTATTGCAGCACACATGAATTTAGGGCACTAATGTGAACCAGACATTAACTAGCCAGTGCCATTAGGTCACAGGCTGCTTCCTCTCTCCTGTCCCCATCAGGGGATGTCAACCTGCTGCTGCTCTGCAACATGCCAAGCTGCACAGGGCTAGATGTTTAGAGGAGACATCAGGAATGATGGAAAATCCTCCATTTATCCATTGCTATAGTCACTCCTAAGTGCACTGAAAGGATTCGTGTTAATCTTCAAAGTGTTTAGGAAAGCTAGTTTAATTAGGCAGGTCTTTTTAGTTTTTCTCCAAGCTAGCTGTTTCCTGAGTATCCGGCAGAAGTAAGTTCTACCAGCTAATTATGCACTGTGTGAAATCTGCTTTCCATTTGCCATCACTTCACTTTATGCATCACCACATCACTCAGAGGATGGCATATACAGAGGCTTTTAACTTGCTTCTCAGCCACTGCAGAAGTCCAGGGAGTCTTAACACACCTCCTCAAAGTCACGCCCAGTCAAAAAACATATGGCTAGAAACATGCAGCCCTGCTCTGTAAACTGAGTCTGTTCTTGTCTATGTCAGAGCTCAATGGCTCAAAGTGACTATTTTTGGATACACTGACCACCAAGATCAAGTAATTCTCAAGCGCTTGCTCACATGTCAAAGGAGACACATGGCAAGCTCTCACTGTACAGTCAGTACATTACATCTTGAGCACAAAGTAAGTGCAACAACACCACTACTCGCCCTCTTCAAAGGGAAATTTGTCTGTCCAGCATGGCACAAACAGCACAGTTATGCTGGAGCATCTCCCCACATCACCCCTCTTCCAGCTCAGTGACCATGGTCTAAGCCCAACAGTGACCCATCTTACTTTTTGTCCAGGACCTTCTCACTGTTGCAGAAACTCAAAAAGCTCCAGTATAGCAGAATCACACCTAGATATTTTTGGCAACCAAGCCCACAGTCACTAGTTTGGTCCATAATGCTTGGGGAACAGCAGGAAAGTTTTGCCAAAACTGCAGAGTTGCTGAGGCAATATTGGCATGTTCCCACCACCAGGCAGTGATGGAAGCAGCATGGATGGACTGCCATTATTTTAAGTGTGCCATATGAACATTGTTCACAGAAGAGCTGGCCAAGAGGGTGCTGAAAACACTGGTGACAAGCCAGCAGCTTGTCAACACAGACCATGATAACAGGAACAGGGCTGCACTAGTGTCAACAGTAGCTGAGTTCCCCCTTGTTTAAGTGGGGCTCCTAGAGGATTGCTTCATCCTCAAGAACAGAAGCAGCCAGCAATTCTCTAGCCTGTCTGGAAAACCTAGAAATTGCCACCATTGCTGCTGAAAAACCTCAGGTTGAGAAAGTAATTTGTTCAGCATCAAGATTTTCACCACAGTTTTCAGTTAGTATATACCAAATTTCACCTGATGCAGGCACTGGGTTACTGCCATCTGCTATTCTCACTTGCTCACAGGATGCTACCCCAGCCATTTTAGGCAAGGGCAAATCTTCAAGCGATGCCACCACCAGCAGAGGTGGTTTTGCTAGAACATTATGAAAAACCCTCCCCACACCCAGATGACTAGAAATTCTTTGTAAGCTAAAAACAAACCCCACCCTTGTACCCACAGGGCCAGAGAAAGCACATGTGTCAGCAGATGAGGAGACAACAATGCAACAACAGCCTCTGTGCAAGGGAGACAGAGGCATCAGGCTGAGCATCTGTCTCCTTGTGCTTACCCAGCCTGTGAACAAATCTAACCCTGAGTCAAGACTGTCCTTCCACTTGGAGATTGGCTGTCAGACAGCCAGCATCCAAGATTTACATCTTCAAAGGTACAATCAAGAGGTTTTAATAGTTAGATTCAATTGAAGCCATTTCCTGCCTTAAGTATGTTCAAAGATGTGGCAACATTATGCTAATGTTGAAGAATCAAAGTCAAAATTGCTGGGAAACTTCTGCTTGCTGAGGCACAGGACAAGCTTTGCATGTTAGAGAAACCTATTCCATATTCTAGCATCAGTTATAAGATTAAAAAAGTAAATCACATGAACAAACACAGAAAAGGCTGTAGCAGCTTTGCTCCTTCTTTATTAGCATGACATCTGACTGTGCTCAGCTGCTGCACCGAGCAGGCCAGACAGCACTGGAAACCTCCCTCTGCTCTGACAGGGCAAGGCAAGGCCTTACAATTAGAGCAGGCAATTAAGCAAAATGTCCAACCTTATAATCCTTCTGGGCAGGGTACTGGAAAGCTTTGGAAAGCATAGCTGTTATCATGGCTTGGATTTCTGAAAACTCCCACATGAACTAAACTACACGTACTGCAAAGCTGAACTGACTCTCCTTTCCCACTAGCTAAGCAGAGGTACAAACAGACCTGGCAGTTCATGTGCCCAGTGAGGCTGCTCACACTGCTTTCCCAAATGCCAAGAGTTCCCAGCTTTGATTTCTTAAGAATTACAAGAATCACAAGCACTTCCAGAACAATGGTCCCTTCTTCCCAAGGGAGGGGTTATCTGGAGCAAGCCCAGCACTTTCTGGAATACTTCATTGCAGGCCTTTGACAAAGGAGCCACTATGCAGGCTCCAACTCTGAAATGAAAGAGCACAACAAATCCCAAGTGTGAGCTACGAGGCTTCTCCAAGCACATCTGAAGCTCTATTATCTGTGACCTAAACAGCTTAAAGCCACCAACAAGTCTTCATCTTTGCAGCTCAGTCTGCTTTTACTGGAGGCTCCAAAACACCAAGTTCCTGGTTCACAGTTCTGAAGAGTCTCAGTAATCTTTCCAGTTAGAGCCCAGACCACCATTTTTCAGCCACAAATACGGGTAGAAGGTCTGAATTCATGGGTGCAGTACCTGTTTGCCCACACACGTTTATCTGGTCCTCCAGCTCGCAGAACCTGCCACAGAGGTACTTTGAAGATCTAAGACTATTACCTAGAAAAGGGACCCAAGGGAGAGGCCAGTAACGAGCCCCACCACATCCATTTAACATTCAGTTTCTAGGCAACAAACATAAGGGCACTGCCTTAGCTATTCTGTTCTCATGCCATTTTGTCTGATATGGCACTCTCAGGACCTTCTCCTTTCTGTCCTGCTGTCTTGAATTTGAGAATTGACATGATGACTCCCTGGCCATCCAAGAAGGATTAACAGTAAAATCCAGTCTCCAGCAAAAGTACTAAATATCACTGGGGCAACCCCTGCTGCTTTTTCAGCTCAATTGCAGAACAGACAGCTTTATTTTCCTGCCTTGAAAGCTAGGAGGCTCCCTGGTTTAATTACCCACCTTACATTTACTCCTGTTTCAAAAAGGGTTATCTCCTCTCCCTCTTCTCCTTTCACTTTACCAGTTGTATGGCTCCAGCTACAAAACAAACACCATCCAAATATAACTTGGAAATCCCAGGGTTGTTCTGCAGGATATTCCACCTGTAAACACTAAAATACCAACTAGCAGATGAAGCAGAGCTTTCAGCATTGGCACTTTTGCTTTTCCTCATCTGTTGCATGACACTAAGTCTGCCAGGGTGGGAAGGAGGCAACAACCACTGATTTAGAGTAGCTTGAGGAAGGTGAGAATTGTCTTGAGTCAGACTGTTCTGAGGTTATTCCAGCAGGGGGCTGTTCACCAGGGGTGTTTTTGGAAGAAGCCACTCCCTGCTGAAGCACAGCCAACTTCCTGAAAAAGTGTTCTCTTCGCTTCCCAGAGCTAGATAGGTCCCAATCCAGCTACTCTTTAGTCCAAAGAGTTGTAACCATGTCTCATGAGCAGGCTTTCCCTGGTGGCTTGTTTAGCAGAGAATGGCCTTGAAAGAAGCCTATCCACAGTGCTGCCTGTTCCTGGTCAACCACAGCTTTCCCTCCTAGCACACACCCGTTTCAAAGGGCTGTTTCAGGCCTCTGCACCCACAACTAGTAGCACAAGGTGTTTTTTTATTGTAAAGCCTCTGCTCCAAACAAGCACAGTAGCTTTGCCACTTTTCAAGTAACCTAAACAGTAACTAAAGTGGTGCCATGAAAAAAAATCAGTATCTGCTAGACTTAATTTGACAGAAAACACCAGTCAAGAACCAAAACTAAAGTCTGGGCTGCAGTGGGCACAGCCCTGCTTCTCCTCTCAGAAGCTGATCACATCTACAGCTCTGGAAAGGAAATCATGGGGCTTTTTGCTAGAGGTCTTCAAAGACACAATGCCAGCAACCAGCTGTGCTACTGGTCCTTTAGAGAACATGATCAGAGGTTTCAGCAAGCAGATGCTGGGACCTGTCCCCATCTCTGCTCTTTTCTGTCCAACCCATCCAAGCATCCCAGACAGCTGTTACAGCAGAAAGAGGTAAAGACAACTCCACAGGTCCAAAAATTCTTCCTGGAAGGGCAGGATGAAACAAACAAGCTAAACTGCTTCCTGCTCCTTGCAGGGTCTTCCTCACACAACTAAGGACAAAACGGTTTTGGAGAAAACCTGCTCAGACTCTCCAGGTAGGTGCTGGGAGTAAGAAGCCAATGTCACACCAGTGTTTGGAGGTGGCCTGACCTTGCTCCCACACACCCCAAGGCAGGCATGCTGTCATCAGCTCTTAGTGACAAATCCCACTCCTATGTTTCCCTGAAAATCCCAGGCAAACCACACACTCTGAAGATTGCCTGAGGCTGGAGTTATTTCTCCACTTGGCCATCTCCCCACACTGGGTCAGGGGAAAAATTTAGGCTTGGAATGAATTACTGCACTAAAGCAGCCACTCCGTGTCATGCCATTTGTCCAACATCAAGACCAGCTGTAGGATGAAATTCCTAGTAACAGCAGCTTGCCCTTCCAAATGGAATGCCAATCTTTCAATGTAGTGCTTTCCAGGGCAGTCACCAGCTCAGCCTCTGCCGTGTTTAGCTCAGAGATTGTTGGAACAGCTACACCAGCACAGACTGACACTGTCAGCTACTCAGGGGTTACTCCAGCCAGCACCTTCACCTCAAGTGGCCTTGCAAAACAAGAACCATCAGACAAAAATAACCAAACTGATCATGTAGACCTAGAGCAGCATTTAATTTATATGGCATAGTGAGTTTAGCGATCAAGGAGATCTTATGCAGCAGCAGGTCTCTGCTATTCCAGGGGCTCATTTCGCAGAAGGGTCCTTCTGCAGTTAAGAGTATGGCAAAATACCTCAGAAAATGAGAGGGACACAGCTTGGAGAGAAGCTGCTCTGCCCTGGTCACTTCAGCCTGAACCACAGCCCTGCACCCAAGCACAGACTCTCAGCACACCCACATCCCAGGGGCATCTGCATCACCTCTACAGGGACAGGGCACTTGAGTAGCTTGGGATCACTCCTGATCTGTGATACCAGTTTGGGAAACAAACCAATCCAAAGCCCTTCCTCTGTGTTTTCCACTTTCAAGAAAATATTAAGGCTGTTTATGTACCAGAGCTACACTTTCAGAGGAAGAGCTACCCAGTCAAGTTTCCTGGATCCAGGCTATGCCAGAAGAGTTATGACAGACATACTGAACCTTGAGTGATGATACCGCATGATCATAGTAAGAAAGTAAACACCACAAGGACCATCCCTCAGAGAAGAAAGCTGCTCTGAAGTCTCAAAGTTTGGATGAAGGTCAATGGAATGAGATGACTATAACAGAGGTCTTCACCATACAGCTTCTGGCAGCCAAGCAGAAGAAACACTGTGAACTTGCTGTCAACAAGAGAATGATCCAGCTGGGAGAAATGCTGTCAAGAAGCTGAAGAAAGAGTGCTGAAACCATCCCTGCTGCAGAAAAGGTTAATGGAGGCCCAGTGTGCATGCTGCAGAAATTAATCTTCCTCCTCAAATGTACCTCAGGAAACAACTGTGTTCTCAGCTCTGTCACCACAGAATCATAGAATGGTTTGGGTTGGAAAGGACCTTAAAGATCAACAAGTTCCAACTCACCTGCATGGGCAGAGACACCTCCCACCAGACCAGGTTGCTCAGAGCCCCATCCAACCTGGCCTTGAACACCCCCAGGGACGGGGCTTCCACAGCTGCCCTGGGCAGCCTGTTCCAGTGTCTCACCACTCTAGGAAAGAATTTCCTTCTGATCTCTAACCTAAATCACTCCTCTTTCAGTATGAAACCATCACCTCTTGTCTTTTTGCTACAAGCCCTTGTAAGAAGTCCCTCCCCAGCTTTCCTGTATCCCCTCAGGCATTGCAAGGCCACTATGAGGTCCCCCCAGAGCCTTCTCTTCTCCAGGCTGAACAGCCCCAACTCCCTCAGCCTGTCTTCATAGAAGAGCTGCTCCAGTCCTGGGATCATTTTCATTGCCCTCCTCCGGACACATTCCAACAGCTTCACATCTTTCTTGTGTTGGGGGCTCTATTGCTGGATGCATTATTCCAGGTGAGGTGTCACCAGGGCAGAACCAACCTTCTCCATCTGCTGGCCACCCTTCTTTTGATGCAGTCCAGGATGTGTTTGGCCTTCTGGGCTGCAATTGCACATCGGTGGCTCATGTCCAGCTTTTGGTCCAAACAAGACCTCTTCCAACAGCAATTAAAAAAAAATCTCCGTTCTCCCCTAACAGCCTTTCAAAGGCCAAAACCAACCAGAACTACTTCTGAAGCTAAATTAATGCTCCTGTAGCAAGTGAAGAGGTGCCTTTAATTTTAAAGTGTCCAGTTTTTATTGTCTTCCAGTCACAAATCCGGTAAAGAGCTGGAAGCTCTCCTGCTTGCTCCAGCTCTGCTTGTGCATTAATACCAGTCAGAGGGGGCTGGTATCTTCCCAGAAATGAGTGGGGTTTAAACTGCTGCTGCCCTGCAGCAAACCACACACAGGGCTGCCTCAGGACCCCCTGCCCCACACCCTGCTGCTCCCCCTGCTCCAACCAGCACTTGTCTGCAGCAGGACTATCCTGCTGCTGACTTCCAGGAAGGCAAGCTAAGAGCGGCCAGGGCAGCCATTCCTACATAAGGGACTACTTCCCACTTGCTAGGGCTAGTGTCTTCAGCACAACCACCAGAACCAAGAATGAATCCAACCTTCAGGCAGTGATGCAAAGTTGCTCTGTTTCTATTAATGTCCCAGACATGAAGAATGCATGGGATGCTGTCACCGTTTGACTCCGGTCCGACAACAACGCTCTCGATCCCCTCCCCCTCCCACCCAGGTAGGGAAGGAGAGAGAGAAAAAGAGAGAGACTTGGCTGGATTGAAAATTAAACTACACAGCTTTAATTAAACACTAATGAAGGATACAAGAAAATATATACAAATATGTTCAGATACAGGCAAAAGCCTCTCACCTCCCCCCAGCCCTCTGCAACTCCCACAGCACTTCCCTCAGATCAGACAGTCCCAAGGAATCCCGGAGCTGCTGCTGGAGAAAGTGGAGAGTGATGAGGGTCAGGAGAGCTCGGGCCTAAGGGTCGATGGTGATGGATGGATGGAGTCCTCCCCAGATGCTGGCCATGGACAGAAGAGAAGGGAAGAAGGAAGTTGTCTTCTGTGATCTCTGACCTTCCTCTGAGCTTATGTAGATATATGGAATGGAATATCTCTGGCCAGTTTTGCTGTCTAATTCAGCATCCTATGGGGGGCTCACAGATCTCCCCATGGTGTCTGAGCCGGCAGAGCGAAGCTGCGACCTTGAAGCCTCAGTAGTTACAAAAAACATTCCAGTGTCTTGTCTTATCAGCCTAGCAGAACACACTGTTGCTAGTTAAAAGAAAGCTTACTGAAGGAAAAAAAAAAATCAGTAAAAGGAAAATTAGCTTCATCCTGGCTCAAACCAGGACAGATGCCACTGAGATGACAGCAGACAAGCTTCACACCAATTAGACATCTGGAGATCACAGAATGGTGAAGGTTGGAAGGAACCATATAGATCATCAGGTTCCAACCTCCCTGCTATGAGAAAGGCCACCTCCCACCAGACCAGGCTGTACAAGCCTCATCCAATCCAGCCTTGAACACCTCCAGGGATGGGGCTTACTACCCTCAAGGTGAAGAATTTCTTCCTAGTATCTAACCTAAATGTCCCCTCTTCCAGTTTAATACTATCACGCCTTTTGCTATCACTGCCCTCTCCGGTGAAAAGTCCCTCCCCAGCTTTCCTGGAGCCCCTTCAGGCACTGGAAGGTGCTCTAAGGTCTCCCTGGAGCCTTCTCTTCTCCAGGCTGAACACCACAACTCTCTCAGCCTGCCTTCATAGCATGGTGATGGTGAAAACAACTTTGCATTAAAGTAGCAGAAGGAAAAAAAGGCCCTTTCAGCAACAGATTCAGTTCTATTTTTCTAGCTGTATCCAAGAGGCACAGTACAACTGGGGAAACAAAACAGTAACAAGTTATTTTGGATACTGTTTTGTAAACAGATGCATGGCCAGTTATCTAACCGTGGGAAAAGTAATGAGTAGGCTCCGAGAGGGAACAGCAGAGCACTTGCAGGGTTATTTAACTGCAGGCTTTGAGCAGCTTGCATAATCTCCATCAGTAAATTTCCGTAAATCTGCAACATCAGCACCTTATGCTGCAAGACAGTTGGAAGAATTTGTGAACTGTCACCTCCCTTGGGTACCACAGGATTGTCTCCACCTACCCTACCCCCAACAGACAACACACCATGAAGACAGAGGAGTTGTTTCTACAGCTAACTTGATTACATTAATTGACAAGAGACCTGACTCAACTGCTACAGAGCTTGGTGCTGGGATACCTTATCCTTGGGGACAGGGTGTAACAACAGAAGTGAGTCACCTTGCACACACAGCAGGCCACCACTTTGATATCATTTATATCAGGACAGCTGACTGAAGTCAGTGTGATCTGTCTACCCTGGCAGGCTTCAGACCAGGGGGTCATTACTTGGGAGTGCTTAAAAAAACATGCATTCTGCTTGCTCAGGCACCAAGAAGCAAGACACAAAACCAAGGAATTTGAGCAACATTAAAGGCCAGGTCTTCTGCACAAAGATTAGTGTGTATGAGATCCATGGACAGACCAGGATCAAGATCTGCAAGATGAAAGGCAGGGCTTGGTATTGAAGCACAGAGTGTCAGGTGAGCACACACAGCCATGCCCCAGCAGTGCCAGGTGCAGGGACTGAGGTTTAACAGACAATAATGGAGCAGAGGACAGAACATGCACATAATTTAGGTCAGAAAACCAACAGTCTGCAGTACAAACATTAGTATTCTGTTCAACTAAGTACCATCTTTCCCAAGAGCCAGGACGGTAACTACCTGAAATACAGCACACAGTGCAAAGCCACTGCCTGATAGGACATGTCTCCCCAGGGCAGCAGTCCCTCCCCCAGCACTGTTCAGTTGGAGTGACCATTTTAGAAGCACCTTGCTTGCAACTAAGCAAGGAAGTTTGTATGCTGTGGCAGCACAGAAGGAAATGCCTGGATACAACCATCTGGGGTATTTTGAATGAGCTGGTAAATTTTGCACAAATCATCACTACACCCCAGTGTTGCAGATGCCCGAGTACACACACTATCAGGGAGTAGCTTAGAATGCATTGCAAAGTTGAATACCACAAAACTAAAAACATCCTTGAATTTATTGTCTCAAGGACTCCACTCTGATCTCTTGTTTCTCTTATCTTGAAGTTTGAGCACAATTTCAGGGAAATTTTAACACAGTGTGACCTCAAGCAATCACTGAAGCCTCCTGTTACCAGATTGCTACTTTTTTCAACAGGAAGTTAATTCTAGGATGTTCTGTCCTTTGCCTGTCCAGCCAGATTGCAGCAGAACTTCTCATTACTGCTAGAGAAAAGTCCAATAGCATTTAAAGCTAGATATGGGATCTGGTAAGGAAATGCAGATCTTGCAGTTCCCAAGGCCAGGCTGTTACCAAAAAATGCTCTCAGGAATCTGACTACAGAGAGAACTGCTTTATGGTTTAACTGAGCACCCTGTCAGAACATCTTTAATGTTTTGAAGCTGACATACAAGTTATTTGACACTGCCTTTAGATTTCACTGTATATCCTCTGTACATTAGTATCAGAACAACCATTAGTTTCTATGAGTTATGTGTGTGTGACAGCCAGATAGTGCAAAGAGCAGTGGTGCGGAATGATAACTGCTTCTGAAGTCTTAAAGCTATCAAGTCTGGTTGCAGTAGGTGGTCAGCCAGTCCTGCAATGTCCTTTTTGAGTGTTCAGCCCCTTAGCAGCAAGGAAGGTTGACCTGCTGGCTCCCTTGGGGTGCCAGGGAACAAGAGGACAAACTGAACTCAAGAACAGAGCAGAAGGCACAATCTGAAACTCTGGAGGGAGGCAACACTTCAAAAAAACCCCAAACCACAACTAAGGTTAAGTTTTCCACATTAAGACAACCTAGCTGTCTCCTTCCCATCCCTGTTTCACTTCCTGCTAGGGAGTGTTGCAGACAGCCCTGTGCTGCCTAAAGAGGTGAGCAACAAGCACTTGCTGCCTCTCAAGGCAAGAAACAACCACAGCCTCAACACACAGTTAAGCAACTTCACTCCAAGGAGCCTGAGCAGAGCTGCAATCACTGCACCTGAACATACTAACTTCCAGTATCTCTGAAAACAGTAGCCCAGATTTTCATGCCTTGATACCCAGAAGTGAGTCTACAAATAGTGAGTAGTGAGACTACAAATACCAATTCAGATGTGTTATTAAGCATCTAGATTTCTGGAAGTATTTATGAATACCAGAAAAATTAGACTTCCTAATCAGAGACTCCTTGCTAGGGAAATTCACTTGTTTGTTTTACCAGTAAGACCTCCCCATAAAGCCAGCTAAGAAATTTATTCATGTATCTCATCCATAAGAGGAAAAATGCATGCTTTTTCTTTAGTTTTAAATACTGGAACATGCAGAAACTGTGCAGAGACACCAGAGTTTCTACATGCACAAGTTCCACCACAGAACATGCAAAATTTCCCCTCCAGCAGATGCTGCTGGATTATCTCCTTCCTAGAATGAAGACTTCAGATATGTGAAACCCTAGCTCTAGTCTTCATCACTGAAGAGATGCTGGAAAACAAAGGATCAGCCCACAGAGAACTGCAGTCAGCACTTCCCAGCAAGACGGACTCCACTGAAAACAAACTGACCCTGATCACTGGACCTTAATACATTATACGAGACAAACTCCAAGTTAACACAGCCACAAGCAGCCAATCTCCATCAGGAGCAGTGCTGAGCTTGGCATGGATCAGCTGTTGTACGGATGAGGAGGCTTGGAGAATCTCAGTAAAAAGGCCAACTGAACAGCATCCACTGCCTCTTCAATTAAGAAATGCTGTTGGTAACTTGAAGCCAACAACACAAAGAGCATAGACAGAACACAAGACAATAGGTCTGCCCATGGCAGAGCACTGTTATTTGCTAAACCAGCACAGACCAGCTCCCTCCTGCATCCATTCACTCCCCATGAAAACCTCAAATGAGTTGGAAAACCTGGGCAAGGGCTTAAGCACGAGCTGTGGCTTCTGGGGACAAACTGCAGGAAGTTTGGGCACCTGCCTCTGTGCCCAGGTTAACACTTACTCCCTATTTGCAATCTTCTTTCAATCCTACAACAGGATTAAGCAGCCACCAGTCTTAACACTGTTAAAGTCAAACTGACAGTTCAACTTTTAGGACCAGGAGTTCAGATCAAGAAACACGTCTGACAGTTTTATCCAGCTGTGCTTCTCTTCTATCTTCAAAGCTTCTCTGTGTTGCACATACCACAGTACAGCAAGTCTGCCTAAAACATGCAAATACCATGGATGCAGAAGTGATTCACATCCTTTAAGTGTGTCACCACTGGTTAGACAAGGAGATTTTAAGACTGAAAGCAGCCAAGTGCCACCCTTGCCCATGTTGTGCTTGCCCTGCACATGACACTATACAGTGCCCAACATAAGGAGCCCATTCAAGTGCAGACTAGCTCACTGAGGTATTTGCCTTCTGCTGAGGGTTTAGAAAAGAATGGATGAGACTTATAGAACAATTGAATTTTTCTTCAGAGGGAAGGACTACCTTATCTTTTGCTACTTGGTGACCAGCACTTAGTAAGAGGTGAAGAGACTACAAGAAAAAAAATCCTACTCCATTCTGAAGCATGGCACCTTAGCTACATGGGACCTCAGAATGTCTGGAAACCTGAAGTTAACTTCACTTTTAGTCACCTACTTAAGAGCACCTGCCAGCTCTCCATTGTCTACTTATCTCTAGGACAGTTTGCTCTGAGCACAAACACATATTTTGTTAACCCCCACCTCTGGATGATGTTTGCAGGAGCTCTGTTTACTTTTGAACAAGTGCACATGGCCGCTGCTGCTGCAGGAGCAGGCAGCTCTAGTTTCAAAGTCTTTATCAGAGATCACACAAAACAGCTTGATTTTCATCTTCATGTCCTGGCTTGCAGCATGCAATCTGTTGACTTACAACCTGAACAAGCACTTGCTCTCACAACCTAAACCAACTACTGCTGAAAGAATGCCTGAAACTTGAGTGCTGGAAGACACCCAAACTTGTAGCAATTTTCACAACCTTATCTTTCTGGCAGGAGTGCCATTTCCCTTCATATTTCAGATATTTTGCAGCTATTCTGCACAAAGATTGTCACTCACTCTTCCCTCTTAGGTCTGGATACTGCTTAACACCCACCTTCTACAAAGGTATCTTAAAACTCTTTTGAATGACAGGTGTGTGCCCTTACGTCTGTCAGAGAACTCGGCAGAAGAGCACATTAATTTGCAGGATCTTGGGTTTACACTTCTATTCCCATCCTCAAGTACTCAGCCTGCTTTGGCAAGCACCTCAGTTTTTCCTTCTGCGAGTGCATCATTAGAGATGCCAGCCAAACAAGTCTGAGGGATTCAAGAAACCAGCAGCTACTGAGGCAAAGGGGTTGGCATGGGGCAAAGAGTATGCCAGCAAAAGCAATTGCAAGGTTGAAGCATCTGCATTCAAGTCCAAGGTGGTCAACATAGCTCTGCTAGTGGCAGCAGATAAAAGCCTGCAGAGCAGGAGCAAGGAAACCTGGTGCACTGGCATTTGGATAGCTGCAAAGGAGGGGGCTCTGATCCCCTGCTGCCCTCTTGCTCCCCAAAGCAGCACAACACTGACCTAGTTTTCCTTTGGCTTCATAGCAGCAGATATGGAAGAACCAAGCGGAAAGCAAACAACAGCCAGCAATATGTCACTTGTGAGCACTGCCCCTGCTCAGCCCATTCCAGAGCTGCCATGACCCCATTCCCCACCAGCATAAGTTACCTGCTAGGAACAGCACAGAAAAAACAAAAGCTTCGAGGTTCCTCAAAGAGAACCATTAATTCAGCCAAGTTCTTCCTATTTTGGAAAGACAGAGGGGTACAAAAGAATCTATACATGTACACTATATACAATGGATTATTCAGAATCTAGCTGTGGAGATTATATAGTGGTCAGATTATCTGATGAACATTTGGCATTCAAGTCTGCCAAAGTCATCACTGGCATAAGAACAGAGCAACTGAGAATACCAGATCATGGAGTCACTCACAGAATGATCCCCAATTAACCCTGTTGGGCACAAACAAGTTTGAGGGATAAGGAACTCCAAGCAGAATCTTACTCTGAAACAAGAAACCATTTCATAGCAACTTGCTCATGTACTAAAGAAATTTGTAAGGGTGAACTGCATATAGACAAACTCCTGAGTAAGGACAGAAGGACTAGTTTCCTTCTAAGAAGTAATCTATTCATAGCCTGTAATGGAAATCTCCAAATCCTTTGCAATTAGCTGTTTTGCTGCATTAAGGGAAACTTCATCTTTCCCTTCCCATAGATGAGCCAGTTTTCTACACACACTGAAAACTGAAAAGCATGCTAAAAATATAGCTAAACTCACAAACCATGCATAAGTTGTAGATGAGCTTTTATCTCTTTTCCTGAATGACATCTGTCTGCAGACTGTAGCCCCAAACCATTTCAATCTTCAACTTTTATGGATTTATTTTCTTCTCTGTAGTAACTGTTGTGCTAGAAGTCTTAGAGTCAAACTGCCTTGGTGTGGGTTGCTCCACAGCCCTTGTAGCCACTAGGACAGATGTGACCAGTGTCAGGAGAGAAGTAAAACATGTCCTACTCCAGTTTTTAACCAACATAGGTTAAAAAGCACATTTTAGCATCTTTGGCCAGCCAGCTAGTTATTTTAAGATCAAAAAGCACTACAAATCAATGACTCAAATGCAATTGACCTTTCAGCACATTTTCTCCTTAAACAGGACACTCATCAAGGGTTTCAAGGGAACAGAGGTGAAAAACACTGTCTTCATGCTATGAGCTGCTCTAACCTTTCATCTTAAAAGCCCAGCAACTTAGAAAATAAAACAGAAAAAGAGAAGTCTGTCAGCAGATCTGCTGGAAATCAGTTTTGAACCATTCAGGAAAACAGCCAGAAATTTTTCTCACTCTGAAAAAAGTCAACTTGTTTCAGTTTTCATATTACGTGAAATTCTATCCCTTTTGTCTGAATACAAAGCTGCTTAAAACAAGCAAAGCACAAGGGAGAGTATGTACTACTGTGCTTGCCAAGGAAGTGTCTGCCCTGACAGACTACAAGTGAGAGCAGCCCAAGCCAAAGAGTGCAGGTGCAGTGCACAGGCTCCCTGCTGAGCAGGGGCCAACACCCAGTAGCAGGAGGACCTCAATCCCACACCCCATGCAGGGACAGCCTGCAGGCCCCCTCCCCTAACATCAGACTAATATAAACTAAGTTACAGGTAACATGCTTCTGGGATAGCTATGACAAAATCCCTGAGAGGTGACCTCAATGCAGTCTATGGTTCCTCATGAGGGGCAGATAAGGGCCAGGTCCTGATCTCTTCACTCCTGTGACCAGGGACAGGACTGGGGGAAATGGCAGGAAGCTGAATCAGGGGAGGTTTGGGTTGGATATCAGGAAAAGGTTTTTCACCCAGAGGGTGGTTGAGCACTGGCACCAGCTCCCCAGGGCAGTGGTCACAGCACCAAGACTGCCCAAGTTCAAGAAGCCTTTGGATGATGCTCTCAGGCACATGGATTCTTAGGGTGCCCTACACAGGGACAGGAGTTGGACTCGATGGTCCTGATGGGTCCCTTCCAATTCAGCATGTTCTACGATTCTAGCAAAACTGTCAAATTGGAAAGCATTAGCTACCTGCTTGCCAGGTCAGGCACTGAAGATCAGCCTACCCCTCATTAATCAGTGACTAGTTAATATTTGAGTAGGTTGTTACAGCTCAAGACATCAACCTGACCTCTTACAAGAACATGGATAAAACTAAGGTCGAAGACATGAAAGAGAACATACAGATCAGAACACTCACATAGACTGCCTTTGTGGTGACAAGTCTTGGCATTTCAGGAAATCAGAAGGAGGCTCCCAGCATTTTGGCAAAGAGCATGGTGACAAGTCTTGGCATTTCAGGAAATCAGGAGGCTCCCAGCATTTTGGCAAAGAGCGGAATTAAGCCAAGAAAGAAGGCCAGATCTCTACTGTTACCATCTCCACTGAGCTCATCATGAGGGCATGCAAGTCAAATCCTGTTGGCTTTCATGATCTCATCAAACAGTTCTCAGCAGCCCAGCTACCCCATTATGTTCCCACAGTGGAGAGAGCAGTGTCAGAAGTGTTGGAAAGGCAAAAGACCCCCAAAAGGTTCTCAAACTGCCATGCTGGTGATATACCAGCTTTTCTGACTGACAGAGCTAGCCAGAAAAGTTCTGTACACCTGTTCTCCGGCCACAAGCAGCACCAAGCCTGCCATGATGCAGTCTAGGGGTACTTGGGTGTTTAACAGACATTACAAAAGTGAAGCAGCACATCAATAGCTGGAAACTTTGACCTTCCTGCCATTTATTTATTTTAAATAAATGAGCTCAACGACACAGCAATGAAGTCAGTTTAAAGAAAGTGGTTCTCTTACACCTCTTCTGCCATTGCTACTGAAGCAACAGCCTTAAAAATCACAACCACAACTCAGGCTTATTTAAAAGCTTTGTATCTTTCCTAAAAGTGATTGAGCTGCTGCTTTCTCCTCCCACCTATTGATCTCTTGGGTGAGGGGGGTGAGGAGGAATTCTAACAATTGCCTCCTGGCCACTTTTCAGTGATGCCACTGTGACATCACGATTGTCTCCATGGTGACACAGCAACACAACCAAATCTGAACAGAAGGGTCAATGAAAACAAGCAAGCTCTTTGTGGTTGGGACCATAGTAATTGACAGAAATAAGAGAAGCTGTTACAGAAAGTGTAATTCCAACAACATGAACCTTGCTTGTATTTTGACAGGTGAACCTAACTCCCCAAACCACGGCTAAGTATAAAAAAAGCCCGTCTGGACTGGAAACCCATTATATCATTAGCTTCTTTCCCAGCTCTAAATAACACTGAGCAGTCTCCTCCATTTTTCCTCTTCCCTCATATCACATTTTCCTTTGCATTGTAGCCTGCCCATGTGCACAGGGGGCTCCTCAGCCCATGACACTCAAGAAGAGCCTCCCAAGAGCTTTTAAGGTCACTACAGTGAGCATGTACGTGTGTGGGGCATACACACAAAAGAAACCAACCCAAGGCAGCCACTTTTTAGTAACTCATGCCAGCCAAGACTCCACCTTCAAGGATGAAGCACACTCAGGATTCAAAATAGATTATATGAGCAAGATCCAGGCCCTCTAGATATCTGCATCATATTGGTTTCAGCCTCCAAATCTGAGACACAGAAGCAACTCTGCTAGTGTAAGCTGTTACCATGCTGTTGGAGGCATGTCAAGCTAAACCCCATGCCCTGCCTGATCTCTATTCTCCACCCTACAGTGCCTGTTAAGCAAGAAGCACTTGCTCCAGTCCCAGAGATAAGACCAGAGTGGCCAGAAGCAACACAAAGCTAGTAAGAAACCCCCAGGGCAGAGCAGCTGATCAGTGTACCACCATCAGGCTTTAAGCCTCAGGCACCTCTACTGTGTCTACAGATTTAACCCATTAAATAGTAGCTACCTTCAGGAGTACATTTACAGCATTTTTCTTTTCTCAAGCAAGCCTAAAAGCTGCAGCAGCCCATGGACAAGCTTAACTCTGCAAGAAGGAAAGCTTGAAGGTGTAAAGCACAGTAAGAAAGCGGGTGGCATGGAACTGAGATACCAAACACCCACAACTGGTGGTTAAAGCCTCAGTGGTAACACTGCCTCCCAGAGCTGCAGCAAGCTGACCTGCTCTGATCCTCTGCTGCAATTCCATGGAGAAGGGGCAGGTCACTTCACAGGGGACACAGAGCACACAGGGCCCTAGAAGTGACAAGCTCATGGCATGTGGAGCCTGGACAGTGAGCAGGTGAGCAAGCAGCTGCTCTGTGATAAGGTGCGCAACTGGCTAAAACTCTAATTGAGCCAGCTTAAAAAAAGTAATGCTGAAAAGCATCACACCATGAGAATTAGCATAAAAGATTTCACAGGGACACTAAACAACTGCAGTAGCAGCTCTCAGACAAAATCCATCCAAGTGAGAGCCTTTGTACAACACTTCTAGCTCCTAGTCCCAGTCTGGTAAAATTATTTCATATGCAGCAGCAGGATTCAAATTAAGGCATTAACAGGGACTAGAGTTCCTGCCATTAAAGGCCAGCCATCCATCCTGTGGCACATTTCTGAGAAACAGGATGATGGGACTTTCAAGCAACTGTCACCTGTGACCAAGGTTAGTTCAAACACTGAACAATGCGTGTCCAATGCACGCACATTCCCTGCAGGACAGCACCTGAGGGGCTCCTGTTTTCACAAGCTAGAGTTCTACCCTTCAGAAAGGTTCTAGTTGATTCTGGTCTCAGTGTTCCTGGTATGTGAGATCACTCCCCCAGAAGTGCAGATACATCCACCTGGTGTCTGAACACATACCATCACCAAAGCATGTTTACTAACAGAGTAAGAAATAGAAGAGAGCAGAAAACATTTTCTGTATGAACTGGGCCTTGCAGTGCTAGAAAAACACATTAGCTACAGCAGGGAAAGAAAGCAGAGAGAAGCAGAAATGAAGACTTTGGAAATCACCATCCTCCAGAGGTATTTTTAGAGCTGCCTCCCCCAGCACCCAAGATATTCAGAGCCCTTATAAAAACCCCACGAATCAAATCAAAGGTAAAAATTAGCGGTGCCAGAAGAAAGCAGACAGTGCTTCAGAGCCTACTGCTGTCACAGCAGCAGCCTCAGGGGCCGGCCCAGTTCTGTCCTTGGGTTCGAGGAGCCGCCTCGCCCCGCCCGGCCGCGCCGGGAACAACGAGCGCTGCCCGGGCCTGGCAGCACCGAACGGGCCCTCGGGAGAGGGAAGGCGGCACAGGCACCTCCATCCTGCCTTTCAGACCTTGCTGGTGCTTCACACCCAGGCCGACAGGTCTCCGGGGCGGGCGGGGATGTTGCCCCGGCCTCGCTGCCCGCAGCGGCCTCGGCCCGGCCCGGGGGGTCTCC
>NW_009953645.1:449910-455200 GCF_000747805.2 Chaetura pelagica | reverse complement strand
AGCCGCCCTCGTCTCTTCATCTCGCGGATTCCTGCGGCCCCGATGCCGCACGGAAGCGCGGCCACAGGGCGCTCCAGCATCACCCGGTGACGGCCACAGCCCGGGGGCTCCTCCGGCCCGGCCCGCAGGGACCCAGCACGGCCCGGGGAACACGGGCCCGGGGCAGGGAAGCACGTCCGCTGAAAACGCTGCACACGGTTTTCACAGGAAAACAGCATTTGCACCAGCAGTTACACAGGACTAAAGGCAGATACCCATCATACCAGCTCTTTGTTTCCATTCCCACAAGGAGCTGGGTTCCCCCAGCAGCCTGATTTCAGTGTTTGATTCAAGCAAGAGCAACTGTGAGAGCAGGGCTGTAAGAGCCTGCTTTGGCAGCCTCCCCCAGCAACCCAGAGCATTTTGCAGCACTCATCTCCAGTGAGCACGTTGACAGAGCAGCGATAAAAGCTAATGTGTGGCCTAAAACCACTATTAGCAGTGGCAGCCTCCAGAATGCCCTGGAAGATTGCAGGGTGACAGTGAGATGCAGATACTGGAGCCGGGTGCCAAGTGCCAAGGCCAACAGCAGCAGTGCCGTGGCCAAGGCAAAGTGGCTGCTGCTGAGCAGACCTCAGCTTCCTTGCATCCAGGACTTCCTTGCTTTGGGAACACTGCAAACTTAAGGGTCACTGAAACTCAATGCCTTTGAATCAAAGTAGAATCATAGTCATTTAAGTTGGAAAAGACTTTTAAGATCAAGTCCAACCATTAACCTAAGTCAACTGCTAAACCATGTGCCTAAGCACTGTATCTACATGATTTTTAAAAGATCCAGGGATGAAGACTCCACAACTTTCCTGGGCAGACTGTTGCACTGCTTAACAGCCCTTTCTGTGAAGACATTTTTCCCCCAATATCCAGCCTAAACCTCCCCTGGTAGCCACTTTGTCCAGGATCAGAGCTCAGGAGGTGCAAGCACTGTCCAACAGCCCCTCTTCAGGCACTGGCAAAAGTTCTCCAGCTTTATTCTAGTAGCAGCCATCTCCCCATATTCAGTTTATCCCCTGGAAAGTCCTAGTCCACATGGCTGGGCATTACACCAGCTCCACACTGCCAAGCAGAGTAGCAGCACTAAGAGGCCACAGTTCCCAGGCCAGGACTGCTGCTGGAGCAGCAGGTCAGTCAAGAAAGCACTGGTAGCTGTTCAGTAGAGCACACCAAAACCTAGAAGAGTTCCTGGACAGAAATGTCATGACTTGGGGCCCCATGTCTGGGCCAAGCTGAGGAGAGACAAGAAAAGTCTCAGGGTTGAAACAAGGAAGAGACTTCCTAACAAAAAAGTTACTCAAATAACCTTACAAGAGGCACAGCAGACCAGTTCTACAATAGTCTGCTGGCTTTCGAGCTCCCTGACACACTCAGCTCTCCCCAAGAGCAGCACTGACTGATCCAGCAGCTGAGTGGGCAGTGGCACAGCTCCTAACAAGGGCCTTCAGTAGAGGGTCCAGGGGACAACTCCACAGTAGCTTTTGAGACACTTACCTAGCTTCAGACACGGAGTCATCTTATGTATAAGGGGGATGTAACATCCATGCTTTAACTTCTCTATTTTAACTTTCAATTTAATTGCAGCTATAGATAAGCCCACCCTGGGCAGGAAGATTTAGGTTTGGAGAACCCTCTTGAGTACAGCAAATGCCCTGCTGGGGCTTGGTTCAGTTAAATCCTCAGCCACTCCCAGAATATATAAAAAAAACAACACCCAAAAATAATTCTCTTAGAAGTTTCACTAATGACAACAACTTGCAAGAAAAGTTCCCTTTTATCAACTCTTAAATACCTCTCAGCTTTCATCAAATATCACCTTGCACTATGACAGTGCTACAGTAGAAAGGCATATCCAACTTCTAAATCTTTGCTTTAATTTCTGCTCTGACAGACTCACACAAGTAAAAATTTGCCTTTGAAACATTCACCATTCAAGTTTCCCAGTCACCTTCAAACTGGAGAGACAACACAGTAAGTTAAAGCTTTGATCTCTTAGATGTAGGTTCAGAAGAAAAGATCATTGCAGTGAAACCTGGATGTCTTAATGAAGAGTACTAAATAAGCTACACAAGATTGATAGTCAGCACATCCTTAATGAAAATACTAGTGCTAATGTTTAACATGTATGCATCCTTACACTGTTCCCTGCTTGAGCACTGAGGTCTGATGCAGCCTCTTCGGCAAGTCCCTTTTAAAAAGACTTTTAATTTCCTTGGTGTTGCCAGAAGAGCTGACAAATTTCAGCCCAGAGACCCTGTAGAGCAGTGAGGATAACAGAGCTCCTGTCTGCTAGGACAAAGCAGTGGCAGGCAGGCTGCATCAGTCATGCAGGTATTGACATCCTTCTTGCATCCCACTATGTGTACATGCCCCTTTACTGGCAATTTCACAGTGCAAGACCAAGCCCACCACCAAGAACCCCAGGGGGAAGTAGGAGCGAATCAGAACTCTGCTGTCTTCCTTCACAGTGTTAAAATGCTGCAGGGAAATTCAGGAAGAGGTCTGGTAGCACATAACCTACAGCCCTGTCCTCCACAGGAATCAGACTCTCCAGGACCAGGGGACAATTACTTGCCCCAGGACTTGCTTGTCACCTGTCCTTGATAGCAGGCTTGCAGCCCACACTGCAGCATATGGACACTGGCACTGCCCTACCTTATTTTGCCTATAGAGACCAGACTCACATGAGCTGATGTACCTGAGCAGTTACCCCGCTGTCTGCAGTGGAACGGCAAACACTTTGGAAATGGTGCCTTTTGGGTTTACAAACCAGACCCTGGCAAAGCAGAGGAGTGAAACACAGAGCTAAGGTCTTCAGCCCACAGAGCTGTTGTTCTCTTTGCCCACTGCTTCTCCACCAGGCAGCAGGCTGACTTAGTGCACCCATCTGCACCAAAGGGCCAGCAATTCATTAATTTTGTATGACAAATTGAAGAGGACAGAATTCCCACCCTCCTTCTTAACTAGTCCATCTGCAAACAGTTTAACTTCCACTTGTTTAAAGGCAGCTTGTGTCAACCAACCTGTTGTCAGCCTGTCCCCCAATCCCTCTCTCCAGTTGACAGACTGACACAGAGACAAGGGGAGAAGGGAAAGATAAACTCATTCTTTCTTGAGGTCCTTCAGAGGGACCCGAGTTCACCATTCTCATCCCCAAGCCCCAACTATAGCCTTCACAGACCTTTATCCAACAGCCTGAACTCCAATCACCTTTCAAAGCCCATAGCAATCACACTTAGTACTTCTCCCCTCCCTTTAAAAATCTGCTGATAGGAAACACACAACTTTTCACTGCAGAAATTAAGGTGGATTTTTCTTGAGCAAGGCCACCTGCCTGCACAGTCTTAATCCTTCCAGCTCACATATGTTACTGTAACTTGCGCTGCACTGAATCCAATTATGCTTCCTCAATCCATCAAGAAATAGTTGAGGCTGTTGCACAGAGCAGAAGTATCAGCTGAGGAGACAAACAGAAGCCCTGCTGCAGCACAGCTTTGCAGCCTTACTTCTGCAGGCTGGCATGTAGTGCATTATTAGGAAAATTGTCACAGAGTGACTTTTACAGGGTGTGCTGAATAGTCCACTACGAACTGCTTGAATCTGGACTCAAGCAACATGAAAATCTACATGGGAGACAAGAACTGTCAGTTACTTTTATGTGCCTAGCAGTTATTAGTTGTCCATTAAAAGCTTTTAAAATTATATTGCTCTGGCAGTATGAACAGCTATGGATGACCTCACAGAACAGCAGGTCTCCCATGCCTTACCCATTAGGCTGGAGCAGATGATGAGTAACCTTGAGCTAAGTAGTCAGAAGTGTCCACAAACCCAAACGAAATGCACAGATTATCCAACTACTGACTCACAGCTGCAAAGTGAAATGCAAGCTCTCCCCCAGCAGCTGACAATATTCACCCTGTCAGCTTGAGGGCTGGGACACCAGCTACAGCTGATTGAGTTTCACAAAGGTACCTGTTGGCCTCAGAGCACTCTGTGCTTTATCTCAGTCAGTGTTCTCCAGTTAGTCAATCCACTTACAACAGAAATCAAGCTCTTCCAGTATCACCTTTGCTGACAAGGATCTGGCAGGGGCTGCACAGGGTCTTCCTGTCCTTGCAGAACTGGATAGTAAGTGTAGTTACTGCATAGTAACTACACTTCATATCCTGGGACCTTCAGCTACAACCAACACTCTTGTACTGACACTACAGAGGTAGACTAGAAGTAGAAAGCTATAGATGCAGAAGTAGCCTGTAGAAGGTTAGCACTTGCTCCCTAAAGATGAGCTTTCATGTTTTCCATGATTGCAACATGTCAGCCAAATTCTGCGGAAAGCCTCCTAAATACCTGGGTACACACACAAATTATCTTAATCTGAAAACTGAGCAAGCTAGGCTTGGTTACTGCTTAGGCTTTTCTTCACATGTTCAAGAATGTGTAACTTCATAGCACTGAATTCCTCTTGGAAAAGCAACCATCAGCTATGTAATATGGACCCTCTGGAGTCAACTCTGCTAACTTACACGAGCTGGCAATCTGGCTTGATATCATCCCACGATTGGAATTTATTTTAGGATCCAATGCCACATGCTGTGGGGTTTTTCCTTCCCCCCCTCCCTTTTCTTCCTCTTCCTCCCCCAGGTGGCAAGTTACAGCCCAGGAACTAAAGAACCTAATTCCACTCCTGTCTCAAATACATTTCCTGCACAACTTGGGGTCATTTGTCCACACCTTTGCAGAATAAGTAAAATAGCATCCTGGAAATAATCCTCCTTGTTGAACCTCTTAATAAAGGGCTTAGGTAGAAATTAAGAGCTACTTTCACTTAGTGCTCAAACCCAGCTGTACCATCCCCACCCTCCAACACAGCACACAGACACCAGAGCTACGTGCACTTGCAGCTAATTCAGGCGTTAAGCTGAGCCCTCAGCCAGGGCAGCTCGACACAGCGGTGCAACACCAGGCAGCATCAGCCAGGACACGTCCTCCCAGGCTAAAGAAGACTCTCCAAAGCCTGCCCTGGCCAGGAGGTACCAGCTTGCTGCGCTCCTGCATGCCAGCCCTCAGCATTCGTGCCTCGCTCAGACAATGCCCTCCGGGGGAGGGAGAACCCAAACACCACCTTGGAAAAAAAGGGTCGGTGTTCCCTCGGGAAGAGCGCGTTAGCCGAAGCGCTATTTCATCTCCTGCAGCACCCGGGGACGCTTTACAGGCCTCCAGCACCGGCGCGTGGCCCGGCCGGCCCCGCCACCGCCCCGCG
>NW_009953645.1:440730-448227 GCF_000747805.2 Chaetura pelagica | reverse complement strand
GGCTCTCTGGTCCTGCAGGGCAGCTCTGACTCACTGCAGCTCTGACTCCAGCTCTGGGCTGGAGAAGGGCTGGTCTGCAGCAAGGAGACATCAAAGCGCCCTGGGGAAGCACCACCCCGAGCCCACAAGGGGCCAGCTCCGACAGGCAGGGCTGAGCCACTGCCTTCAGCCACGTATCGCTATGGATGTGTTGCTTCTGCTCTCCCACACAGAGCAACGAAGTGGGGCTGAAGGAGCATCCTGCCACAGAGTCAACCCTGAGACTTGGGGCCTGCAGTCCAGAGCCTTTCCACTCCTCCTAAGGAAAACAAGATAATTTGTTTTCAATTCAACTGCTTCCAGGCTTGGGAGTGGTGAGCAGCTCTGGGCTGAGAGCCCCTCACCCACACAGGCTCTGTGGAGCTCTGAGCCCAGCTCTTCCTGAATCCTCAGGATTACCCATGTCACAGCTCAGTAGGTGGAAAAAGTAATGGAAAAGCATGAAGGAAAGGTAAAGCAACCCAACACAAGAGAAACATGCACAAAGAATTCCTCATTTGCCTGCACTGTCTGAAATCCTGAAGATTCTCAGGCCTGGGTACCTGGCTTCATCCTGACCCACTCACTGTCCTGGCATATGCATGTGTGTCTTAGCTAAGCCAATTGCTGGTCACTGCTGGGCTGCTCCTGTGGTGCCACAAGCCCCATGGCCATGGAGGAAGATGCAGAGAGGTGTTGGGACACAAAGCAGCATTTGTGAGTGCCTGGTGCCAGGGCAGCTCTGTGCTCGCCTGGTTCATGGGGATGGCAGCAGGGCCAGTGTGCTGGGATGCTACCAGGCCCCTCAGCCTAAGAAGAGACCTGAGGTGCCTGCTGCACCTGTCACATTGCTCTCCAGCCAGTGCAGCCTCACAGCAGACTCTACACCATGCATGGGCTTCCTCCTGCTGCTCTCCCAGAGGCTCTGAGCAACCTGAGGCATCCTTCGGTTTCTCCTCTTCCACAAGGACAGCACTACTGACTTCCTGCCCTGCCATCAAGGCTGATAAAAGCAAGCAACAAGAAGGACTTGGCTTTCTGACCAAAGGAAAGGAGTTGGCAGCTCCTTTCTCCTCCTTTGTAGCTGGTCCCTGCTGGGAGAAGGCAGGCTTGGCCTGGACCTTGGAGTTGTGTGCACTTCCCAGAATTAAGTCTATGGGCAGCTGCTTCTACCTGTGTCTGCTTGTGTTGGCACAGCATCACACAGGGGCTGCAGCTCCCCCCTTCCTGGGGGCCTGGGCAAGTGACATTTCCAGGGGATTTAAACACATGGTAGCCACTCCTGGATGCCCAAGAGACGTGCACACAGCAGGCAGCAGAAGCAGAGCTTGCCTGGTGCTGCCTGGAGTAGAGCTGAGACCCAGCAGCACAGAGCACCACGCACAGCTTTGCTGAGGCAGAAGGAGAGGGATATTTTGTTTTGGACAGTGAGGCTGTAGCCACTGTGCAGGCTTCCTGGGGAACAGGGAGTGCTGTCTGGGCACTGGGTGTGGCAGTAGTTTCCATAATAACAAGGAAAAGATTAGAGGTGAAAAATTAACAGGTAAGTGTGAAGAGAAACAATTGTCATAAATTTATGTCGTACAGACATATGAATATATAATGGAACTTAGATAGGGACCTTTTTTCTGTCTCTGATGGAAAACCCTGATGGAGCATGCAACAGAAATCTCTTCCTGGCACACACACACACACACGTGCACACGCACACACACTCTGCCTCTAATCCCTTTTCCTGTTGGTATGTCAGAGAAAGCTATTTCTGGAATGTGAAATCTAGGTCAAAAAGAAGGAGAAAATCTGAAGGGAATGGTAACAGTCTTTCTCCTCAAAGGCTGTACAGGGTCAGCTCTGGCTGATGGGATTAGCAAACGGGCCTTGGCGATGCTTTACTCTGCAGCTGCGGCCACTCATGCACAGGCTGAACAATCTTCCTGGCCTGCTTTGGTTTTTCTTTGCCTTCATACCACTGCTCTTTCTTCACAAAGAAGATAAGGCCATGACAGCCAAGAGAGGAGAGGAGCAGAACTTGCTTTTGTACCCAGAGACCAGGTAATTACCCAGTGCAGAGAAGATGGAGGAGGAGAAGGATGAAGGGTGTTTGTACCCATCCCTCACAAGCCAGTGCTATGTGACTTTCCCAGAAGCTGTGGAAACTCATCCCACAGTGAACCAGCCCCCTGAGATTTGGTCAGCGCGAATCTGCTCTGTGCTGTGACACTGCACAGAGGTGTGCAGACACTTTGCCCTTCCTCCACTAAGCCCAACCCTCCTCCCCCTGGAAGCACCTCAGTGCCAGCAGACCAGGTGCCTTCTTCTGGGGGAGGGTTCCCAGCACAGGAATGGTCCTGGGGGCCATTTCTCTAATATAGTGATGGACAGCTATTCTGTTATGACTTTGGAGAGTAAATCTCCCAGGTAGTGCTCTCATACACAGCCTGGGCTGGGCAAAGCTCTGGCCTAAGGGGGGCACAAGGTGTCTGTAGTCCTGGCACACACCTCCCTGTTTATGGGAGTCTCTCAAGTATGAGCCTCTGGTTGGGGTCAAGATTGGGCTAGGCTGGAGGGCTAGACTTTCTGAGCTTTTTCTGCTCCAGGTGCTGGGCTTGGGGCCTGCAGCCAGAGTTGCCATCATGGGGTCAGCAAAAAGGGAGGACTAAAGGGCTGCTGCCTGCATCCAGAGCTCACAGTCTCAGGGACATCTTAACCATTGGTAAGGCAGGTCAACAGAGACAACCCAGTTTTGGAGGAGGAGGCAGAGTTGGATTCCCTGGCCTCCCTGGAAGAGATCTGGGCACAGAATAAGCAGCTTTCTGGGAACAAGCTGCTGAATCCCAGGGCAACAAGCTCTGAGCAAGGTTGATGTTACCAGAAGGCATAAGGAGGACTGGGAAGAGCTTGAGTAGGAACTGGCTTGTTGTGAGCCTGCTCTGCTGTTACTGGTGTATTGAGTGCAGGCTGGGCTGGAGTGTCCCCACTGGGGATTCTCACCTCTTTTTGCTGTGTTTTGCTTACCTCTGCTTTTCTGTTTTCCCTGGACATCAAATATTCAGTTCAATATTGCAAGCAGCCTATTAAGCAAGCAATTCCCAGTGCTGCCTCTAATAACTAGGAGCTGGGGCTGGGGAGCCCTTTGGAGCGGGCATGGTGGTCGCTGAACGCCTGGGAATTAGAGGAATGGGTTTCACTGGGGCTTTTGAGTCTCAGGCTTCAAGTCAGAAAGCTTTGTTTAAGGTTGATCAAGGGCAGCTCATCATCTGTCTTGCTGGCTGTCAAATGGGAGCTAATTGCCTTGTAATGCACGAGTGACATAGGCCTTTGTGGGAGGACCTGGCTTGTCAGAGGTGAGACAGCTGTCAGGGCTCCCACCCAGCCCCACTCCCCACACTTGCAGCCCCCCATGGAATGCAGCTCTGCACCTCCCTCCTGTCCTCAGCTGGTGGCTGAATCCCTTTGCTTTATGATGCAACCCCCTTGCTGTCCTCAAAGGATGACAAACCTGTGTCAGCCACAGCATTGCTGCTGCTGGAGCCTCTGTAGGATGTGTCCCTACAGAGAAGAAATCCAAATACCCCTTCAGGGACCAGACACTGGATGGGAGCAGTTCACCTGGGATGCTGCATAGATGCTGGTGCAGGAGGGTGTCCATGGGAAGGGAATGCTTGAGGGCTCTCAGTTGTTTCACCCCTTAGCCCTGCGTGGAGCAGAGGCACCATGAGGGACCTGCATACTGTCTCTGTTGGTCCAGACTGATGCTGTCCAGCTGAAAGGTACCAATCTGCTGTTCAGGAGGCTCCTCTCATACCACACTGACCTATTAAAGTCTCAGTGATGCACATTTGCCGGGGAAACTGAGTCTGGGTGGCTGATTAAAGGTGTGACTGTGCCAGATCTACCTCCTGCCTTCCCCATCATGCACATGCACAAATGCAGATGCTCCTCTCTGCTCCTCACCCTCTCCATCAAAAACATTTCCCTCCCCAAGCCCCAGCAGCCAATGCAAAGGGCTGGAAGATGTTATGGAAATCAGCTGATCTCTGCTGGGTCGTGTCAGAGAGAAAAAAAAACTGGTCATTTTGAAAGCCCCCTTCTGTGCTCTGCCTGCTGCTGCTTCCTGGTGTTAGCCTGGATTATTTGCAGCAGTGCTGAGCTCAGCATGGGCCAAACTGCCAGCAAGGAGCAGGAGGATGCTTGCAGGTAGTGGGGTGAACCAGGGTGGGAAGAATGTGGGAGAGAAGCAGAGCAGAGAGGGTGGCAGGAAGGAGTGACGAGGCTGAGCAAGCAGCCTGCCCCTCCCATGGGATCTCCTCCAGTCCCTGCCTCATCCTGTGGACTAGGACTGTGATGGCCCTGAAGAACAGACTGCTGAAGGGGAGAGGTGAGGGTATGGGCATATCCATGTGTGGGAAGCCCTGGAGCCACAAACTGCTGGTGTTCCAATTCCCACACACTCTGCCCACTGCTGGGATGGGGCTCTGATGTGGCTCCCACCAGCAGCTTTACCCGTGACAGGTACACTGAGGCTGCTCTGAGCCCCCATAGCTCTGCTGGTCAGTGCCAGAGCATGTACCTAGAGCAGCCTGACCCCAGCATTTCTGAGGGTGACAGAACTTGCTGTCATCAGCACTGTACAACCCTGGTGAGATGCTGAAATCCTCCTGCCTGCTCTGGTGTCTGCCTGGCATGAGGTCCAGGCACCACTATGTCTGTGAACAGCAAAATATCACCATTTCTAACTAGTTCCAGAGGCAGCCAAGCCTCACCCATAGCATCAGGGCTATCAAGGAGCTGAGAGGGACAGGCTGCCTTGAAGAAAATTATGCAAAAGTGATGCATATCAAGTGATTGTGAAGCATCATGGAAAAGTAAAATGTTTCTCTCCTGGCAAGAGTCATCCAGTGCTTCAGAGGCTGCTCACACTCCTGACACCCCAGGAGGGCCTCACACAGCACAGGAAGAGCAGAGCTGCTCCCACACTGCAGCTTCACACAGCTCAATGTGTGGGCTCTGCTTAAAACCTTCAGGAGCCATTTGCAGAAGCAGCATCTCCAGAGCAATGCTTCTCCCTGCTGCCCAAGCCCTCATAGGCGTTTTCCAGGGCCACTGAAGTAAAGCCACTGCTGCAGATTGTGCTTTGGGAAAGGCCCAGGTGGAGCCTGGTTGCACCAAACATGGCCCTGGGCCAGCGCTGTGCTGGTGCCTGCAGTAGGGAGCCATACCAGCTCACTTTTGGATGAGGGTGACAGAGCCCTGGGACAGGCTGCCCAGAGAAGTTGTGGAGTTTCCTTCTCTGGAGTATTTCAAGACCTGTCTGGATGCCTTTCTGAGTCCAAACATGGCCCTGGGCCAGCGCTGTGCTGGTGCCTGCAGTAGGGAGCCATACCAGCTCACTTTTGGATGAGGGTGACAGAGCCCTGGGACAGGCTGCCCAGAGAAGTTGTGGAGTTTCCTTCTCTGGAGTCTTTCAAGACCTGTCTGGATGCCTTTCTGAGTGATCTGCCCTAGTTTTTGGTCCTGCTCTGGCCAGGGGATTTGACTCAATGATCTTCAGAGGTCCCTTCCAACCCCTGATACTCTGTGATTCTGTGAAACCAAAAACCAGCTATAGTATCTCTTTCTTCCTGAGCTTTCTCAGTGCTGGGAAGTCTGAGCAGACCTTGCTGTACCTCGCTGTCTTGAGCCAGTGACCCTGGCATACTGGCAAAATTGACATCCTGGGACAAAGCACTCTCCTTTCCTGCCTCCCTCCCAGGTGCTGCATGGTGGGGTGTTCAAAGAAGCCTCCTCCTGCAGCACTGCAGGGGTGCATGGCAGTGCTCCAGGGAGAGCAGGCAGCCCCGACTGATCTTAAAGGTGCAGGTGCTCCAGCCCTTGGGAAAGCAAGGCCTGGCACATGGGGCAGCCAGCTCCAGCCAGCTCCAGCCAGCTGCTTGCAGAGACACCAGCTCTGCCGGGAGCTGCCTCCTGGGAGAGGCGACCCAGCTGGTGGGACACGGGCGGACCAGTCTTATCCTGCTCTGGGGACACGATATGGAGAGTTGGAAGGAGGGGCCAGCTTTTGCCCAGCACGGTTATTAGTCATCAAAAGAGAAGGGTCTGGAAGGAATAATGCCTGCATCCAGACCAGGTGGGGCCTCTGAAGCTGAGTGTAATGCTGCTGGTCACTCAGTGCACTGAGGGTGCTGGGCTCTGGGGTTTGGGAAGGCTTGTTAGTGCCTTGAAACTCAGAGCAAGATCTGTTTTTACCCCAGTCGAGGGATGCTGAGATCTCTAGCCTGATGAGGAGGGACAAACAGTACTTGAGGCACTGGACACCTATGTGGCTGCTGGCAACTCTGTCTCCAGGAGAGGAAGCAGCTGGAGCCGGTTCAGCCAAAGGACGAACTCCCAGTATCTCTCTGTCAGAATGTCCTGAAAGACTGGTCTGCAGGCCACAGCCCCAGGGCTGGGTGCACCAGAGTGACACCGTGAGCCTCATGCTTGGCATGTCTCTGCCTGGGCTCTGCTGCTCTCACTGCCCACGGCTCAGGCCCCTGCCTGGGGAAGAGTCAGACCTGCCTGTGACTCTGCTGGGCAAAAGTATAAATTCTATAGATCTGGAGGGGGCAAATTCACACCATTTACCTTTTTCCCCAGATCTAACCCCCCAGACCCGTTTTGAGGAGTCCTGCCCTGTGCAGGAACCTGCATGGTGTGCATGGTGAACCCCAAAGCTTTGTCACACCTCCATCAGCCCCAGTTTCTGCCACCAGCTGAAGGGGCTGCAGAGATCAGGATGTGCTCAGACCCTGGGGAAACCAGTGCAGAGTCCCTGCTAGATGTTTTTCATAGAACAGAATGATAGAATCACAGAACCATTTAGTTTGGAAAGAACCCTTAAAATCATCAAGCCAAAACTGCTAATCCAGTCACCATCTACATGTTTTTTAAATACCTCCAGTGATGTTGAGTCCAACAGTGTCCTGGGCAGCCTGTGCCAGGGTCCAACAGCCCCTTCAGGGCACAATTTGTTCCTAATATCCAATTTAAACCTCCCCTGCCACAACTTGAGGCTGTTTCCTCTTGTTCTGTCACTTGTAACTTGGGAGAAGAGACCGACACCCACCTCACTGCAAACTCCTTTTGTTCCTGAGAGCTGCATAGGGAGGTTAAACCTGTCAAGTGTAGCCTGCACTGGGGTAATAAGAGATGCACGATGGGGAAGGGGAGGAAGGTGGAAGCTATTGCAGTGCAGGGCAGCCCAGCTGATTGTCCCTCTGTACCCGCAGCCCTGCAGGGCTCCAGGCAGAGATGGTAACCAGTGCACTTGGGCAAGGTGAGCATCCCCTGGGATGCTCCCAAGCCGTAGCACTCATGTTTGGGTTTGGCTCGACTGAGTGAAGACTTCAAAGCTCTCCCAGACCCGTGCGGGCTGTGTCGGCAGTGCCAGCGCCCAGCAGAGCCTGACACTGCTGCCATCCCTCGGCACGGGGCCAGCCC
>NW_009953645.1:409569-440466 GCF_000747805.2 Chaetura pelagica | reverse complement strand
CCGGCGCCTGTGCGGGGAGAGGGGCAGCGCCAGTCACCCCTGCCCCGGGCAGCCCCTGCCCTGCCCCTCCGGCTCTCCCTGCCGCCTGGCCCCGCGTTCGGCCGGCGAGCCCGAGGGGCAGTGTCAGCGCTGCGGGGCCCGGGCTGTGCCCGGGAAGGGAAGGGACCCTGGAGGCCACAGAGTCCCTGCTGGTGGGGCAGGAGGGACCCCCCAGCACTGAGCCTGTGGAAAAGCCCCCAGTCTCTGACAGTGAGGGTGGAGTGCCCGTCCAGCCCCTGACAGGTTCCCCTGCTCCCTTGGAGCAGCTGAGAGACCTCAGCCAGCAGACCCTGCCAGGCAGGGCTGCTCCTCAGGGGGACATGGCCTGGCCCTGCAGCAGAGGCAGCGTGAAGAGAGAAGGTGGGAAGCCATGGGCTAGGGGACAGCCTCCTTGCTTGCCCAAGGCCAGACTGCCTAGACTGGTTCTGGCTGGCACCACTGGGAACCCATCCTAGCCCCATCCGTAGTGCAGGGCCAGGAGCGGGCTGGGCAGCAGCTGCCAAGATGTGAGCTGAGCAGGGGCAGCTTCGCTTCCTGCTTCTCCTGCTGCCCCCATCTCCATTCCACCCATGCCCCTGGCCCTGCCCAGGAGCAGTGACTGGTCAAACCTGGACTCAGGAGAGGCTCACCTGGATTAAACCAGAACCAGCCTAAAGCAGAACATTCATATACAAATGAGAGATGCTGAGACTGGTCCTGCTGCCTGCCTCTATCTCTTCTGGCCTTTTCTTTGACCTCAAGGACAGTATTTCTGCACAGCATTGGCATCTGAGCTCCACAAGGCTTGGCTCAAAATGTACATTTACTTCCCCTACAACAAACTGACAGTCCCTAACCCCCTCTTGGGGCCAGTGCCCTGCAGTGCACTGGTGCTACCTCCTCCTGCTGCTGCTGACCCCCCATCCTGCCTCACACCCTGCTGCAGGTGTCCAGGCTGAACCAAGAAAGGTCTGTGAGGAAGAAAGAGGGAAATGCCAGCGGGACGGTACCTGCTCTCCATGAGTAAATATCTGAGGGATAAGTGAGGGGGGTCCAAAGATCTGGAAGAAAGAGTTGGAGAAGGTTAAAGGCCAAGAAGAGGGGAGCCCCTCACACAGTCAGCCATTGCATGGGATCCGAGGACGAGGGGAGCGGACGGCCTGTCCCCTGGAGCCACCACTGCTGACACTTCAGTACAAACCAGAGCTAAGAAGATGCCATGCAGGCCCCTCAGACAGTGGCACAAACACGGCATGGCAAAGCTCCACGGGACATCTCCAGACAGAGAGAAGCTGCTGGTGCCCTCAGCTGCTTTGTGCACCATATAGCATCTTCACATACACAGGGTGCACTTGGGACACACAGTGCTAGGACACCCCTTGGACACGAGTTGTGTGGCTGCTGGCCAGAGGCTGCTGTGGCTCCCAGTTCGCTCCTCTGTGAAGCCCCTGGCTTTGGCCAGCACCTTACAATATGGCCAGGAGCAGCGATGGGTCCCTGCAAAGCGAGGGTGGATGGATGGTCTGGGTGCTCCACATCAGGGAAACTGACCCTCACCCTGATGGGGCTGCACTGGCCACCTCGCTGTGATCTCTTTTGTCCCTGCAGCAGGAAGAAGCCACATGGAAGCAGTTCTGTCTTCTCTCCACAGCAAAGCCACGGCACACGCTTGGCATAAGGACAGACACCTGACAGACACTGTGCTGCCTGTGGGGAGGAATGACTTCTCCTCTCCACCTCTGGTTCGCAGAGCACATCTACCCTCTGAGCCCTGCCCTGCACAAGGTGCTCAAGATGACCCATCTTGGAAAGAATCAAGGTTCAGAATGAACTCAAGCAAAGAGACTTGGCTGTGTGGGCTGGGTCTGGCCTTTCTACACAGGGCACAGCTCCAAATATGGATAAGCAGCATTGGGAGTCACCAGCTAGCTCTCTCTGGCCACTGGTCCCCTTGGTGTGACAGGTGGGTGCTGACATGCACACCTAGTGAACCCTGGGCTTCCAGACATTTGAAAGGTGGATGTCAGCTGGGATAAAGCCAAGAGGAGCGAACTTGTCTTTCAGATCTGGGGATGCTTCTGTGTGGGAGGACACTAGGGTCCTGCTGGACACATAAATAAGCTGTTGGACATCATACAAAAAGGAAGGCAGGGAGGAACTGTCTCTGGCACTGGATAAAAGGGCAGGTTAGACCTGCCAGGGGATCAGACCAGCACACACTGATGGCTGTACCAGCTCCATCCTGGATCAACAGATACACAATTTGTGGAAGGCCTCTAACTCCCAACCCAGCTGCAACTGAAACTGAATTTGGAGCAAAGTGGGCAGAGTGCATGTGATGAGAGCAGGCCCACGCTGGAGCGGGTGATCTGCAGCCAATGTATCCCCAGCATCCCAGTTCTACCAGTCTGGGTCTGGCGTGTTTGCCTGGGCAGCTCCTGGCACATCGTACACTGTGCAGACTCTCCAGCTCCTTTCTGATGTTTTCATGGGGCTGCTGCACTCAGCTGCTAAACGGCAGCTATAGACAGGGAGAAAGCACAGACTGAGCCAACCTGCATGAAGAGAGACCTTCCAGCATGGATTGACATGCAAAGAACAAGAAGGTGATGGTCCTGACCTGTTCTCTGTGCAATGAGACACCCAGCACATTGCTGTTCATGTAACAAGGTACATGTAACAAGAGTGACCACAAGGAACACATACAGCAGTCAGCAATCCCCTGTGTCCTTCCCCAGAGCTCTCCACCAAGGGTTGCAACTGCTAGGTGACAGCAGGAGATACCAGCCATGGGGCCAAGGAGGGCTCAGAGCCCCACACACCTGGAGGGGGATGGGTGCCTCTCACCCTTCTCCATGCTCTGGTTCCTTGGTGATGGCCACAGTGCTGCTCTGACCCCTGCCACGTGCTGCTGCCCTTGGTTGTTGTGCACAGAGGAGCAGCACAGAGAGGCATGTGTGTGCAGGTGTGTGTGTGTGCCCATGCAGACATGTGAACGGAGACTGGACATGACAGAGGCTCAGGGCAACAGCAAAACAGCTGGGTGAAGACCTCTCCCTGTGTGCTGAAAGGACTGACCCCACGGGGCTGGAATAAGCACTCAAGACGTCTGCAAAGGCTTCATCCTGGCATGGGTGGTTTCCTGGCATGTGAGGCAGCTGGTTTGTACCCACCCAGGCCCTAAGCTGCTCCAGAGTAGTCTGAAGGGGAGGCATAGTGTGGGACAGGGAGTTAACCCAGGTGGCACCCACTGCTCAGGACATGAGCCCACCCTGTGTCAAGGGGTTTGCCAGCCACCAGTGCCTCACTGGCATCCTTGTCTTTGCCCTTCCCTTGGGGATCAGGAGTACACAAGAGAGACATCCCCAGCTAGCTGGGACAGCCTTCCCAGTTATGGGCACCTTGTTCCCAGGTCCAGGGTGCTGCAGGAGGAACGAGGTCCTCAGAACTAAGCAGGGTTACTGTCTCCAGTGACCCTGCAGGGTCCCAGGCTGGGTGACACCTTTTGCACAGGTGAGGCTGACCTGGGCTCTGTCACCACCCAGTGGGCACGAGGAGCTTGCAGCAGGGGTGAGAAGCCTTGCAGGTGGCTTCTGGGTGGTGATGTGATGGGATCCTGCATTCGGGGAAGCCCTGAGCTTCACCCCTGTCTGTGAAGCACTGCTCCAGGCTGCCACAGCTGTGGCCATGTCAGTGACTTCAGCTGCACCAGCAGTGCTGAAGGGGGGCAAGGTTAGAGGAAGGGGAGTCTGACATGAACCAGAATGAAGGAGCTGGCCTTTATACCTTGGTAAAGCTGCCAGAGAACAGCGTGAGCCATTCCTAGAGCACAGCCAGTGCTGTATTTTGGAAGGGGACAAGCTGTTCCTCTCTCCCCACAGCTAGTCTCCTTCCTCCCTGGGAGGTGCCAGAGCAGCATGCTCAGCCCTTCAGTATCTCACCTGGTTGATGCAACTGGGCTCGTTGACACTGTCGGGTACTGGGTTGAATTCTTCCTCCCAGGTGGGGAACTTCGGAGGTAGGAGGATCTCGACAGAGTCCAGGCGGTCCAGACTCCTGCCAGCAGAGAGAGAGGGGGTGAGGGATGTCCCATAGGTGGGGCTGTGCTGATTGGGACCACCAGTGCCTGCAGCACCCTCTGCCAGGCACAGGCACACACGGGCACATTGCTGGGCACCCAGGCCACTGTTTGGCCCCTGGTGCAGCTCCCGAAGTGCAAGGAAGTACTTTCTCATCTTGCTGGCCCCTGCCTTAAGCTATCAAGTCTGGCACATGGGTGAAGGTTTGTGGGGTGCGAGGGAAGAAGCCCCTGGTCCTGCTCCTCAGCAATGCTCTGCAGATGCCAGCTGAACCCCAGGGAGCACGGGGGATCAGTCCCAACCCCAATGTCACAGCCCTGATGACAGACTGGCTCTTGCTCAGGGAAGATGACGCTTCCCTGCCTGGACTGGTGGGAAGGGGGTGAGAGGTAAGAAATTACTTTTAAATGGTGTTTTGTGGATTTTGCAATTGGAAGCATCTACAGACTTTTTAGGGGTTATTTGTGTAGAGGAGCCCAAAAAGATTATCTGGAAGAAGTTCCAGGGAAGCCAAGCCCGAATGGCAGTCCTGCAGGTGTAGGGGGGTGTGTGTGTGATATTTCCAGGGCAGCTTCTGCTTCAGGCTCTGGGAGAAGCCCTGTCCCTGTGCCCCTCTGCTGCAGGAAAAGAGCAGGGCTTCTAGTGCGTCTGACCCAGCTGGTACCACAGCTGTGGTTTCTGCTGAGATCCAGGGCTGGGAGGGATGTGAAGGGATGGGAGGGATGTGTGAGGAAAAGGAGGGAATGTGAGAAGGGTGGCGCTCCCCTGTTGTTCTGTGAGACGCTGGCACGGAGGAGCTCTTGTCACAGACTGGGAGCATGTTAGCCATGTCTGGGTGAGTTTCCCTCTTAAGTTGCCCATGGTCCCTACAGAGGACCATGGGGGTGCCACTTTCCCTGTGTCCAACAGGACTGTTGATGCAGAGGTTGCTCCTTCATCAGCCCAGGGACAGTGGAGCTGAGGGCAGGGTTTGTCCCAAGAGGGCCAGAGTCCTGCATAGCATGTGGACCTCCAGGAAGGACTGTGGCACCTCCTGAGTCTCCATCCTGGGGTGCAATGAGTGTGGAGAGTAGTGTCTTCTGCCAGGGGTGACGGAGGAGACACCCAGCCCCAGGGGACCCATTGCTGTGCATTCATTGTCTTGTTTCCCCAGGCTGGATAGGGCGCTGTCTGTGAGCTCCCCGTGCCCATGGTGGCAGCTGTGGCAGTGTCCCTGCCAGCCTCCCTCTGCCCATCACACCGGGCTTCAGCCTGACCTATCCTAGCATCTGCCCCTGGGGCAACCTAGTCACACAGGAAGGCAACAGACTTTGGAAGGGCAGAGATCCGCTTGCAGGGACAGATCATGTCTCACTGCTCTGTTCCTTGTCCTGGCTAGGGCTGTAGTTGTCCTCCTTCAGTCCTTCCTGTCCCAGCCCACATGTCCAGTGCCCCTCATCTGGTGGAGCCCAAAGGTGACCCTGGAAATTCCGGACAAGGAGGTGGAGTATGTTGGTGAGGGCTGGCATGGGGCTGTGCCAGGGCACAGTGCCCCTGCTGCTGTCCCAGGGGTATGCCAGGGACCCCAGGGAGGCCTCGCAGCACCAAAGCAGCCACAGCATCCCAAAATCATCTTGGTGGGGTGGGGGGAGGCCAGGGGTGGTCAGCAGATGGCAGCCGTGCTCACGCTCTGGTGCTCTTGCCTGTTCTGTGCCCACACAAGCCCTAGCCAGCCTCGGGCAGAAGGGACATACAACGGGAGGTGATGTCCTTCACCAGAGCTCAGCGCCAAAAGCTGTGGAGCCCCCTCCTTCCCAGGCAGAATCTTTCCCTCCAGCTGGTCTCCTGCTGAGGATGAAGAACTTGCAGAAATGAGCATGTCCAGCCTGGACCCCTCCTCCCCTCGTGGCTGCACCCATGGCTGGGCAGCTCTGCCCCTCCTGCTTAAACACCCTGCCCTGACTTAGCCTCTTCCCCCAAGCTCCTGTCCCTGGGCTCTGGCTGGACCTAACAGCCCAGGCGAGGTCATACCCTAATGAACATGGCCTGAATTGACAGTGAGCCCAAGACAGAGGGAACTTCAGTCTCTCAACTTGGGTATTTTGCATCAGAGAAACCCCTGGACCCAGCTCTGCTCCCCCTAAAGTGGATGTGAAGGTACAGAACAGGAATGGATTCAGAGCAGGCATTGCCATGGCTCCTCACAGTTAATTTTGTGACCATTTCTCAGCAGAAAGCAGCATCTGGTCTGCAACCTGAAGCTACCATGAGGGGTCTCCACACTGCCTGCTGCATCCTCATTTCCTTCTGGATCTCTCTGCTGAACATCAGCCACCACCCGTGGTGGATCCCACCTCCTCCTGCCCTTTGTGCTGCTCACATCCTCCTGAGCTGTAGCATCTGAAACACTGACAGCCTCTTACAGCCCCTGGTGTCCTCATCCTGGGAAGCTGAGCATCTGGTGAGGACACTGCACAGTATCACCTCCAATCTGGTGGTCCTTCAATGAGCAGCCTCTCACGTAGCAAGCTTCTGCTGTGTTCCCCTTGCTCTGCTGCCTATCTGGCTCAAGCCACTGTGGGTCTCCCTCCCTCAATACCTGTTCCCAGACTTCCCAGCTCATCTCTCCTGCCCCCAGGATATTACTCAGCCTAATGTGCCAACTGGGCACTTTCTGGCAAGTCCCTGGGAGTCCCTGGGACACCTGTGGAGCAAAGCAGGTGGCACAGCCCCAGCAGCCTGTTGGCTGCATGCCAAGTGTCCTTGGCCTTGCTGGCTGATCATCTTCCCTATCTAAATAGTATCACAGGGTTGGGATCTCTGCACTTCCTTTGAGGAGCAGATGCTGAGAGAGGAAATCCACACAGCTCCATCAAAGGAATGCACTCTCCATCATTGAGGTGACAGGGACCAGGAGCAGGATCCTAACTCCAGGGCTATTTGGAGTCACCTGGACAGAAAGTTCTCTCCACTCTTCTCCCAGATCTTCTCCTGTCCTTCCTGTCTCCCCATCTGCCTGCCCTGTGGGCAGCCTGAGCTGCTGGGTTCTGATCCCCACATGTGGTCTCCATGTGAGTGCTGCTGGCTAGACCCCGAGGACTGCTTTGGGGTGGCTCCTGGAGATCTGTGCAGAGCCTCCAGAAGAGCTCCAGGGTTACCTTTGAGTGGTGCTCTGCTCACTCAGGGACTGTTGGGTGGCCTTGAGGTAACTCTGCCTCCGAGCTGCAGTTTTCGGGGATGGTTTGGGGCTGGTTTCTGAGTCTTCACTATCATCATCCCCCATGGCTTTGATGTAACTCCCGCTCCGCATGCGCCGGCACGGGATCTCGCTGTCTTTGTCCCGAGACAGCGTGTTGTTCCACTCCCCCTGAGGCACCTGAAAGAGTAAGGGGTGCATGAGCAGACGTGAGGGACAACACCTGTGGGGCCAGCAGGATCAAGGGGACTTGGGGGCAAAGACAACTGTTAGACCCTCAGCTGGCAACTCCTTTCCAACCCTCCCTTAGCAGCTCATGCCAGGCAGCCACACGTTGGATTGCCTGTTTCAGCACATCTACCCACAGCCATTCACCTCACCACGACTGCAGAACACCTTCACATGCTTACACAGTTGGTACAAGCTGCATAATGCCAGACAGAATGGAGATGGAAGAGTCTCACCAGATCTGCCCCGACGACTGGGGCATTTCATTTAATGGAAAGTGCATGTACTGTTTGGGCCAGGGAAATCAAGAGCTGTCGTAGACCAGGACCTGTGGATGAGAGCCCAGACCTTCACTAGGTCCAACACTCTTTAATGTTTCTCAGTTGAGTGTGACTCGTAGTGGCTGAAATTAATTTCTGAAGCCAAGCCAGGCCCTCACAAGTCCCTCTAGAGCAGGTCGGGCACACAGACTTTGTGCTCGGCCTTCCACAGAGAGATGAGTAGTACCTTGTGCAAGAAAAGCATTTCTAACTTCAATGAGATGGCACCTCTGCAGTTAACTTACAGCAGGCATGTCTCTTGTTCCCTCAGTAGAGATGGGTGAGCTGGTGTTTCCACTAGAGGCCTGAAGCACTGAGCAACTGAAGAAACCACCACCATTGCCTGTCTGCCCTGCAGAGGGTTTGTGTAGGTGATCAAAGGCACAGCCCAGGTTCTTGGCCAGCAGCAGAGCCAGGACTCAGCCCAGGACTGATCAGGACAAGGTGGTGTGGGGTGGGCCAGGAGAAGGATGGGGCAACCTGAGTGGCCAGGAGCAAGCCTTGGCTTCATGGCTCACTTGGCTTTAAGCTGGCCTTTGATCCACCCTTGAGTTGAGGAGATGCAGTCAAGGAGAAGCAAGGAGAGATGTGAGGAATGCAACAATGTGCAAACCATGCAGACCCCAGGACAGCTGAGGCCCTTCAGTCTGCCATGGGAAGCAGGTTGGCTGGGGAACACCATGGAGAACAGTGAAGGGTCTTGTGGTGAGCACAGCTCATGCATCTGCCTTGACACTGCTGAGTGGAGCAGTTGGGCTTGCCCAGCTTCCTGGGGAGCTGTGGGATCCATCAACCAGGGTTTGCAGAGTGCTCTGGGGATGCAGAGATGTGCCTCAGTTGGCTATGATAAGCCAGAGCCATTTAGCGCTGTGTGGTTCCTGTTCCCCTGCTCCTTCTCAGCAAGCATGTTCTGTGGGAGCCAGAGTTGGCCTGAGGGCACCGTCTGCTGCTGCTGGGGTGCAGCACCTTCAGATGAGCTTCAGTTCCACAGGTAGTGGCTTCTCCTGCGAGGGCCTGAGTGTTCCAGATTCAGGCTCAACCCATGCACAACAGCATAGCTCACTCCAAGGGCTTTCTTCTGCCCAGAGGAGTCATGGGGAAAGCCCAGGTCCTGCCAGCCTGCTGCTTGTGTTCAGGAGAAGGCGAGGGGTGAGCCCAGTGCCATACAGAGCTGAAAAACCCAGATCTGGGGCTGCTTTAGTGATGGGCTTCTGCTGTGTTCTGCACCCATAAGTCAGGACCCAAATTCCTGGGGAACAGGGAGCAGAGGGCCAGAGGCAGAGTGTGACCTGCATGCGAGATCTAGGCAGTAGAATGTCATGAAGTGAGTCTCACATGTGAGACGCAAACCTGGCCAGCCCTGCCTGTTCCTGCTGCTGGCTTTCCCAGCCCTTTCCTCCCTGCCTCCTGAGAGCTTTCTGCACACCAGTGGCTTCTGGGCTTGTGGGGCTGCCAGCTCAGGGCTACTGCGTGTCACCTGGCAGGTTCCTTCTCACTGCTCCCTGGCTGTGAGCACCCCCAGTGCCCTGGCCAAACCACGGGCACCAGGTGGCCCTGCCACTAGGAGAGACTCTGCTGGCTTCAGCTGAGTCCTGCCATGGGAGAGATCCCACAGGTCACTGGGGTGGCTGGCTCTGACCTTTCCTAAAGGAGCCAGGTGTCCTGAGAAGCACTTTTATACCCACTGTCTTGGTGTCAGATCTGAGTGCATTTTGCTGCCTGTCTTCTCCTCTGGATGAGCCGCAGCCCCCTCCCTGGGCCAGCATGGGGCTGGGGAAAGGGCAGACAGGTCTGGAGGCTGCAGCCCGTGGTTGGGGAGCCAAGAGCTTGCCAGGTGTGCCAAGCAGGGCCCAGGGGACTGCACAGTTGTCCCCGTGCAAATGCTGTGTTTTGTGGGGCAGTGAGAGGTGCTGGGCTCAGCAGGGGCAATAGGACCCTAGGCTGCTGCTGCTACTTGAGGGCAGGGACTGCTGGTTGCTCAGCTCCTCCTTGGTTCGTGCATCTGCCTCCTGGTCTTGAGCAGTCCTGCTTCCAGGCAAAGCACCACAGGGACAGTGTTTTCAGTGTGTCTCTGCTGGTGCAGCTTGTCTAAAGCAACGTGAGCCAAGCACCCCACAGAACTGTCTGCTTCCAGTCCTGCTCCTAGGAACAGCCTCCACCACCTTCTCTGCTGCATTGCGACAGCCCCACTGGTCCTAACTGAGCTGCCTTCTTTCTCCTTTGCTTGCCTCTCCTTTGCTTTGTGCCTTGGCAAGGTAGCAAGAAACAAAGCTGCTCTCAAGGTGCTCCACATTCCAGTTTAGCTGCATCAAGGGGAAGGAAGGTGCTTGGCAGGACACTGTTCAAATCTGGTGCCCCAGTTTGGCGCATGTCCTGCCTCCGGCTGCAAAGTCCCCAGGGACTCCCATAGCTCTTGCTCCTGTGGAACAGAGTGCAGGACAAGTGTTTGCAAAGTCCCACACCTGAAAAGATCAGTAGATGCCCTTGGAGATCTTTGAACGCAGTGCAGGCACTTGAGGTGCTGTTCAGGGTCCTTCTCTGCACTTTCAGGCACCCGAGGATGTGAGGAGCCCATCACAGTGCTCTGAAGCTCTGCAATGGGGGCAAGGAATCCAGAACGCCTTGTTGTCAATGGACAGACCTCGACAGTGACCAGTGCAGCACCTCAATGGAAATAATTTTCTGGTAGCTGAGACCCTGAGCTCTCACCACAGCCTGTGTATTACAAAAAGGACAAGTGGAAATGAGAGCTGTGCTGTGTTGGACCCAGGCCTGGCATAGAGAAGCTCAGGAGGCTTCTTATCAGCTGTGGGAGCTTTGCTGCTCTTTTGTGCCTCTCCCAGATGTAGGCTTGGTTCTGGCCATGGTGGTTTTGTTGGTGTGAAAGGGGCAAGAGGATGCCCAGCTGGAGAGTCCTGGTAGGTGGCTGCTGGCACAGAGAGCTCAGGATCCAGTCTGCCCAGTGGCTGCTGAGGAGCCATTGGGGTAGGCAGCAGAGATGCTCTGCCAGGCCTCAGGATGCAGATCCTCCTTTCTGCCTGGCCTTGGTCCATCTGCTGCCTCGTGGTACAGTCATGTGGGTTCCAAGCACACGTCTGTCCCTTGGAGCTGGGCTCCCCTGCCCCATCCTGCCACGTGGCTGCCCTGGCTCTTCTGCTCTCTGTGTCATGAGCTGAGCATGGAGGGAAAAGGAAAGAAGGGGCCTCACAGTGACTTTGCCTTACCTGAATTCTGCCTGGGGCATTCCCCAGTCACCTAGAGCATTAACAGAGGGGAGGGAGGAGGGAAGGGGAACACTCCAGTCCCAGGGGTGAAAGGGCTGCACTGCTGCCATCAGTGAGGTCTGGGGGAAGAGAGACTCGCAAACATGCTTCCAATTCACATGTGTGCCTGCTGTGTCATGCAGCCCAGCCCCACACACACAGACATGCATGACACACGAGGGCACCCATGGGGACACACATGCCATGCAGCCAGGCCCCAGAGCAAAGGGACCAAGCCTGGAACACCACCACTGCTACCAGGGCTGGATCCCTCATGTGTCCCAAGGGCTACATGTGGTCTTGGGCATGTCCTCAAGAAAGAAAGCTGGAGCCCAGGCTGCCCATGGGCCCCATCTGTGCTTTTGGCAGGGTACTTTCTGGGAGGGACCTGGGCTGGGTTTCCTGCCCCGTGCTGTGAGGGCAGCCAGCATCTGCCAAGTGGCTGGCACTGAATGGGCCACCCATTCTGGATTACAAGTTTATTTGGGGGCTACTGGGGGTTAAGGAAGCTTTGGTGCAGTCTGACAGCAAGTGGAGCTGGGGAAGCTAATGTGGATGATGGATCAGGCTAATGGTGCCTGTGGAATGACTCTGTCCCCTGGGAGCCCCAACACCGCTCATCCCTTCAATATTGTCTTGGTATCCACAGGCATGGGGCTGAGTCTCTGGGGCAGAAATGCTGCCAAGCCCTGCCTGGGACATGTCTCACTCCAAAGAGCTTCTTGGTCAATGATCACCTGATCCCTCAGCCTCTCCGCTCCACCAACAGCCTCATGTGGGGCTGATGGGGAGGGGAGAACAGGGACAGGGAGCACAGCTCAGCTTCCTTCTCTGGGGACTGTGCTCTAAAGACAGTGCTATGTCACCTTGGGGACTGCTCCCAAGAAACTTTCCACCCTGATGGGACAGGGCTGGATCTGGAGCTGGGTGATCACCCACTCTCAGCTCCAACATTTGGGTCTGGGGATGGGCCTGGAAACATCACATGGACACCCAATAGTCCCCAGGGACCCTCAAGACCACCCAGATCCTGCAAATGGGGCAGGGGAGGTGAATAGCCTTAGGGGCTTATCACAGTCTGGGGGCTGGAAGGGGTCGTGTTTTTCCCCATCCTACTCCTGCCCTTCTTCATATCAGAGGGGCACCCACCAGGCACTTCAGCCTTGCAGCAGCTCCAAGTAGGGCTCCCCAGGCACTGGGGTCTGCAGGTGGGAAGATACTCGTGTCCCTCAGCATGGCACAAGCAGGGAGTGGGCTCATCGTGCTCCAGTGAGGAGTGGTGGCAGGGGACATGTGGCCTTGCAAAAGGAAATTTCCCACCCACTCAGCTCCAGAGATGGCTTCTCCATCAGATGTTTAGTCCCTTTCCTGTGCTGAGCAGAGGTCTGGACACAATGGACCCATCCTACCCCGAGGGCCCTGAGCCCCTTGCCCTGACCTCCAGGGACAAGGACAGCCAGAGCATTTGAGACCTTTGGGCTCTCGGTAGCACTGAGCATCGTGTGTTCTGGGCTGGGTGCCCAGGGTCTTGGCTCTGCTGGTGGGATGCTGCTGGCTGCGGGGGCTGTCACAGGCACTTGGGGTGCTGGTGACATCCCCTGGTGTCCCTCCAGCCTCACCCACAGTGGCTGCTCCCTGCTCCCTGCCCAGGCTGCTCCTGCTCCCAGCCTGGTGGCACTGGCTGCCGACCTGCTGATGGTCCCAGGAGGGTCAGGGCAGGGAGGGATCAGGGCAAAGGCTTCCCCTCCAAGCAAGATCCCTACCTGGCCGCTGCCTGCGTCGGTTGGCCCAGGGCTGAGGGGCTGGTCCCCGCTGCGCGGGGGCTCACTGGGCTGCGGGGCGGCCCCCGTGTCCTCCCAGCCGAGCTGTGGGGCTGCCCAGCCGCGGGCCGGGCTCCCGCCACCCAGCTGTGCCCACAGCCCGCCGTCGGGCTGTTGAGAAACGGAGGCTCATTACATGGGGGGGAACGGGGTGCAGGGCAGCCTCACACCCCCAGCCGCGGGGGAGGTGGGGGCTGCGGGGTTCCCACTGGGCGCCCGGGGCTGCCCGCACTGAGCTCTGCTGCTGCACCTGCACAGGGACTGGGGCAGCGGGTGTTTTGTCTGCAGCTCCTGAGCTGCCTGACACTTCATTGAAAGGGGGGGGGGAAGAAAAGAAAAAGAAACCAGGCCAAGAATATGTTTTCTGAGGACATTCCTGATGCAGTGAGTCCCTCTGATTTGCAGCCACGGCCAGCAAGGTATTAGAAGCAGAGTGTGCTTCAATAATTCCTTGCTCTCTAAAGCCCACTGGGCACAGCCAGGGGAGCCCATCACACCTTTGCATTAAAAAAAATGCTGGCAATTTACATACATAGACCAGTCCCCTTCTCCACCCACCCAGGCCTGGCTTATTTGTGTTCATTCCTCTTCCTAGGGCACAACCAGATTTATGTTCATCAAGTGCCGCTTTTTGAACCTCTCTCCCCAGTGACCTGGTGCTCTTGGTGATGGGAGTTTCAGACCAGCATTGCCCATGCAGGCGTCTGCCATGCAAGCAGGGTGGCTGCTCCTGCCCCCAGCCCAGTGCGGCAGCCGAGCCCCCCGGAGCCGCAGGTCCTACCAGCCCTCTGGGGAAGCTCTGCAAAGTGGGGCTGACGGGACACACCGGCACGTCCTGGTGATGTGTGGACATAAGGGGTTATGCATCAGTTATTGTGGGGTGGCTGAGGTGCCTTGCTGGAGGCCAGGGAGCTGTGTCTAGGTGGGACATGAGCCTTTCATGTGCCCAGCTGTCTGGGGAACCAAGTGGAAACAGCTACACGTGGGTAGCTCAGTGCCCAGCTGCTCAAGAGCCCACCCCACAACAGCATCTGCAGGGTCTGGGTGGGCAGGGGGGCATGCTAGGCATCCCACAGAGGGTGCTGAGGCTGCAGGGTGGGGACATTGCCTCCTCCCCCTGCTGCCATGGTCCAACACAGCGGCTGGGGGGTCCTGGGGCAGCGCTGCAGCCAGGGGAGCTGGACCCCATCAGCACCCATGTCCCTGCAGGAGGTGTGGTGATCTGTCCCTGCGGCCTCGGTGCATTTAGTACTCCAGCCATGTCCTTGGCAATGTGACTTGAGGCGGAAGCTGAACCATCTGGAGCTGTTTGATAAGCCCTACCAGACAATTAGGTGGTCACTGAGAGCATGTCCCCTTGCCTTCCTGCACTCCCCCTGCACAGAGCAAGCCATAACACTCCCACTGCACCCACCTGCAGGTAGTGGTAGGCCAAGTCTTGGTGGCAGGACTTGGACTTCAGCAAGGCTTTGTCGATCGTGGCAGAGGCCTTCTGGCACACTTCCCGGGCATGGCTGAGTGTCAGTGTGGACCAGGAGCCCCTCTTAATGTAGTTGGAGTCATTGTTGATGGGGATACTGGTGCAAGGGGTGACCTTGAGGTCGTTATTGCTCTTGGAGGATTTCAACATGTGCTCGCTGATGGTGTTGTAGGCGTGCATGAAATACTTGGGCTGGCTGTGGTCGGGCTGGCGGCCCAGGGTCATGAGGCCCATCGGGTTGCGGTAGCTGCAGGTATCACTGTCTAAGTTGTCATCTGAGCTCCACCAGCCTGATATGTTGGACCTGGTCCTGCGCTTGGGCTCGGAGGTCTTTGCTCGGTCTTTGCTCTTGCTCCTTCGGTTTTGCTTGGGGTCATCTGCCCCCTTCTTGCCATTCATGTTGCCTTTGGTGGGGCCCTCCAGGGACTGGGACTTGGCGAACAGCTTCTGGACAGAGTGGACAAGGTGCCGGATGCGCCCGGGACTCTCGCTCCGGTGCTTCGCATCACTCCTCTGGAACTGGAGGGTGCTGAAGCCGTCTCTGTGGATGGGCAGCTGCTTCTCAAACTGGTCAAGGAGGTTTGCAGGCAGCCGGTTGATTTTAGTGGCTTGAGCATGGCTTGGAAAAGGGTTGTCATCTGGGACTTCGAAGTGAGAGTTGTAATGGATGCGGGGGAAAGTGCTGCTGTTGGAGATCTGGTTGTTGAGTGGAAGGAGACAGTCTCCGTGGAGGGTATTCTGGGCTGGGAATCGGGGGTCCATGGTGAAGGAGTCGGTGGGGCTGAGGAGATAAGGGTTCCTGTCCTGGGGGGTATAAAGAGAGTCTTGAGGGGAGTCCAGGTTATCGGAGAGGTGGCGGCTTCTGTTGTCTCCTAAGCCCTTCATGGTCTCAGCGTTTCCTAGAGCATCGCTCAGGGATGGTGTGGCAGAGCCCTTCAGGAGCACCCACCCTGCTCCCCTGCAGACGTCCCTGCACCTGGAGGAAGAGGAGAGATGCTCAGAGTGTGCCAAGAATCTCTCTGGCAGCCACTGCTCACCAGGGCATCCCTGTGAGGGCTGTTCCAGCTCTAAAAGCAAATGCTTTGAGGTTGAGGGGCAAAGGAGAGAGATGACAGCACAGGAGGGGAGGAGGAGCAGGAGCCTGAGACCAGGGGCTGGAAACAAGGTTCAGGAGAGGAGGAGAGAGAGATTCCTTCTTTCTAGCTGCAGTTTAAGTCCTTGTGGGTCCCAGTGCTGCTTAAATACTGCTACAACCACAGCCTGCTTGAATCACGCTGCTGTCATTTTTCTGGTCTCTGCACATGCTTATTTAATAAAGTCTCTTCCCCACCCAGCATAACAAAGGCTAACAGGGGCACTGCCAGCAAATCACTGCTCCTGTCCCATTTGTTCAGGGGACTGGAGAAAAACCTGCTGTCAAGCACTGCACATGGGCTTTGCCTGAGCCAAGGGAAGTTTGGGGCCAAGCATTCCAACCTCTGCATTATGTGTTTCCTTGTGTTTCTGTGGCTCCTGGATGTCAGGAGGGGCTGGCAGCCCTGCTGTGTGTTGTGTGCAGCTGCAGGAATGTGATGTGATGCCAAACATCTCCTCCCTAACAAGTGCCCTGGTGCATGGCATGTTTTACCCTGGAGGAAATGACTTCAGTAGCTACAAGGGGAGCGGAGGAGTTTCTGAGTGCTCAGACCTGACCTGAGCAGCTGTTTGCTGCTCAGCTGGTCTTTCCTGCTTTACTGCACTGCTCCTAGGGTCACCATGTCACCCTCACAGCCTGTCACTCACCTCGCTATGGTGGCTCTGCCACAGCAAGGGGCTGAAATTGGCTGCTGCAGCACCCTGGTGGAGAAGGACAGCCAGACACTGAGGGTCCTCTTAGGGCAGAGAAGCTCCTCACTGAAAGTTTCTCCAGTCCACTTACCCCAGCCTGGAAGGAACCTCATCTGCACAAGGTTATACAGGAGGAAAAGGACAAACTTTTTGAGGTTGCTTAAACAAAACCAATGAAGGTGAAGATGAGTGAAGGTGATCAATCAGTGTGTTGATTGTCTATGATTGAAACCTATTTGCACCCATTTAGTGCAAAAAGTAATTCTTATTTCATTTAACCTTTTAGTTTAGTTTCCTGTTTCCTTATAATTTTAGTCTGAGTGCAGCCTGAAGGCAACTAGCAAACACTGAAATGCCCTATTGGTGTAAAAATCTGCAGAACTGGGCTCCCAGAGTACTTTTCAAAAATCTGTGGCTGCAAAACTTGTACATGGAGCTTAAGAGTTGCTCCTTGGTAGGATGGAGGGGCTGTTGTGGGAGCTGGGATGACCAGGGTCTGGACAGAAAAGACATTTTCCAACACTAGGAAGCTCTGATGTTCCTCAACATGTGTCTGGAAGGGGAAATAGTGCCTGGACCCTCAGAGCCTCCATTGAGTTTGTGAGAAAGAAAACCAACATTTGCTTATTCCAAGAGAACAAGTGAGTAACAGTGTGTCCCTGTGAGAAGCAGAGCTGGCAGTCTGGGGTCCTGGGTTCTCCCTCTTCAGCCCCAAATCTGACTCCAGACTCCCTGAGGAGCAGGTCATTCTGCACAAAGTCTGGTCAGCAAAACCAGCTGGGACCCAGTTGGCAGGGGAGCAGAGTCAGCAACCACTGAAGGATGATAGGAATTGACAGACTCATTTTTCTTCCTCCCACAGGGAAAAAATATATTAATAATGAAAAGCAGCTAGGGCTTTAAATAATTGTTTGGAAGAAAAAAACAAGAAGAGGTGCAATGTGTTTCACTGCTTGAAGGGTTTTAAAAAGTCTCCACCTAGCTCTGTGGGTCACAGTGGGCTGGCCAAGCAAAGCTGGGCACTGTAAAGCAGGGGTTTGCAGGCAACAGGGGGTGCAGCCTGGGCTCCCTGCCCTGCTGTGACATGGGGACTCCCACCTCCCCTCTGTGCATCCTGCCCTGGGAGTCCTGCAGCCACCCAGGGAGAACCCGGCTAAGTGCTCTGCCAGCACCCGTGGGAACCTGCACAGCTCTTGTCCCCAGGGGACCCTGTGGCTCTGTCCTGTCCTACCTCTTCTGAGGCACACCTGGAGAAGCTCTACAGCCCTATGGGGATGCTCCTCTGGAACTGCTGCTGACCTGGGCCCTCCACTGCTCCAGCTGCTTTCACTCACAGCCTCGTGCCCTGCCATGTGGGCCTGGGCTTTGGTGGAGTGGGAGGGATGATTTGGCCCTCAGGCCTCTCCACACATGGACAGTACCCATGTGGTTTGGGGATGAGGACATGGCTGTTATCCTGGTCTGAGCTGGGGGAACTGATACCAAACCTGCCCTTCTTGGCAAAACACCCCGTGCAACATCAGCCTTGGCAGTGTCTAGCTGCTTGTGCCATTCTCTTCCCATTGTGTTCTTCAGCAGTTTGGTGCATCAGTCCCTTTGGAGTCCCCTGCTCACAGGACAACAACCATGTGAGCTCATGGGGCAGCAGTGGGTGCTGGCTGGAGAAATGTCACAGAAGAGAGACTCATGGATGTGTCAGGCAGCCCTGCGCCTGCTTTGTGCAAGATGGCATCACAATGATTGTGCAGTGGCAAAAAAGCCCCAGTAGATGTTCTCAAATAAAACCCTCTAGACAGAAGAAAAGGATGAAATGCAGAAGGACAGGCCTGAGGCATGCGTCTCATCCTTTAAATTCCAGGTGGCCCTGAACAGGCAAGTTCAGCCTGGCCCAACTTGGAGGAGGAGCTCTGTGGGTAGCAGGGAGTCCAAAACCTCCCTGAATCCCAGCCTGGTCTGCCCAGGTTCAGCTCTGCCCACCATGGGCCTTTGTCCCTTCTTTCCATGCCCAAGCTCTGGACTTCCAGCAAGGTCCTTTTCTTGGGCCTGGCTGCCTAAGGCCATCCCAGCTCTGATGGACACTGTGCTTCTCCCATCGCTTTACATTACAGGAGTCACAGCCCCTAAGGAGAACAGGTAGTGCTGAATTGATTAGAATTTCTCTGGTATTGATAGTAAATACATCTTCTCCTACAATGGACAATCAATATTTGAAGCGGAAATTCCCTGAGAGAGACTTCAGCCTCATAGCTGCTTCAGATAAATCTCAACAGCATCACTGCTTTCATGTTTGCTGGGCAGCAGGACAGAGGAAAAATGCTTTAGGACTTAAAATAAACAGGGAAATGAAATTAAAGAAATGAAAATAAATTACATGCAATTAAAGCTTGGCTTGTATGGAAAGATCACTCAGGATGGCTCAAGAAGCAGAGGGGAAGGGAGGAGGGACTGAGGGGCTGTGGGGACAAGTGAAAAGGGAGGAGAAGTGAAGTTTGTTTTGGGGCTGGAGCAGAAGGGTTGGGAAAGTAGGGAGCAGGGGAGGGCAGGGAGCTCCCTCTCTCCCCAGCTGGTGGCTCTTGCCAAGGGTGGACACTTGATTCTTTATGGCCAAGAGTTCATGGCTCCTTTTTCTCATGGGGGCTCCTGAGGGGCTCCTGAAGGGCTGGCAGCAGCCCCTGAGCCTCAAGCCTGTCCCTCTTGCCCTGGGCACCCCTGTGGGTGTGGGGTGGCATAGTGTGGGGCAGCAGCCTTGCTGTGCTCAGGGCTTGTGGGGCACGTAGGACCTCGCCAGCCCCTGCTGCCCCCCATGATGTGTTTGCTGAATCCTCTGTGGGCTGCTTTCCCTTTCAGATAGATTAAAGTGCTTTAATTACATTTCAATTTAATCTCTGCAATCCTTGGCACTTTCTGGAGACGGGGTCAGCAGAGGGAAAAATCCCAACCAGCCTTTTCCCCATCATCTTTTTAATTTGGAAGGATGAAAAAGCTTGAAATTAAATCTCCCAAATCCATGATCCTGCAGCTCACAAACTGGGCAAGAACTGTCTCCTGGGACAGCTGGCTGGTGCCCCTGCTGTGTCACCCCACCCCAAGGCAGGCACCATGGTGAGGGGGTTGATGTCACTCAGGGTGGTCAGCAGAAGACCTTGATTAGCAGGTGGCCATGGAAGCTGCTGCCAGAATGTGGAGAGGAGGCACCTGTGAGCCCTGGGAAGGGGCTCAGCTTATTGCAGGGCCCTAGAACCTTCCTCCCCTCAGCCTGTGTTCTTTCAGGGTTGCCCTTTCTCTTCCCAGTGGCTCTGAGGTGCAGCCGATGACCTGACCTGATTCATAGCAGTTTTGGGTGCCTAAAACTGCTCTGAGCCCCAGCTGGAATTGGCTCCTCTTGGGCACGTTTCCCACAGCAGCCCCAGAGCACCTGAGTGCAGACCCAGCCCAGCTGCACTGGAGCCACTTCCAGCAGCACCTCCTGCCAAATACACCTGCAGCTCCAGGTGCCAAGCACTGGATGAACTCTCATGTCATGTAGAAGATGACAGCCTTGCCACAGGAACTCCTCTGCTCCCCTGGCTAAGCACTGCCAGTGGTTCCCTCCTGTAGAATCCACAGCTGCTGTGCTTGACACTGGAAGTGGGAGACAGCTGGTGGGAGATCATAGTGGTATCACAGTATCACTCTGGTTGGAAAAGACCTTCATGATCATTGAGTCCAACCACTACCCTAACTCTGCCACGTCCACCACTAAACCCTGTCCCCTCTCCCCACATCTGTCTATTTAGATGTCTGCAGGGATGGTGGCTCAACCACCTCCTTGGACAGCCTGGATCACCATGTCCAACTCCAACCCCAGAACAGGACAACCCCAAAGTTCACACCCTTCCCCTGAGGGCATTGTCCAAATGCTTCTTGAATATTGTCAGGCTTGGTGCCCCTCCCTGGGGACCCCATTCCAGTGCTCCACCAGCCTCTGCGTATAGAATCTCTTCCTAATGTCCAACCTAAACCTCCTTCTTCACATCTTCCTACCATTCCCATGGGTCCTATCATTGGTCACCAGAGAGAAGAGGTCAGCTCCTACTCCTCCTCCTTCCCTAATGAGGAAGCAGTAGCCATGAGATGGTTTAGTCCACTTCAGGAAGACTGAATCAAGTCTTCATTGTGAGCTGAGGAGCTTCCATTGTTGTAAGAGATACTTCAGTGATTGCAAATATTTGCTTTTCTGTCTCTTTTTTAACAACAAAGAGATCTGGCTGGCCCAAACTCTGGGCAGAGCAGGAAGTCATGGAAAGGAACTGGATGCAGAAGAGGTGACAGCTGCAGTGCCGTTTAGATGTCATCTAAGCAATGATTTGCTACCTGCCTGTCCTGCACTTCTGCTCACATGCCACGGTCATCCAGCCAGTCAGTGTTTGATGAGTCTTTGGAATTACAGATGGTAACTGCTGGCAGAAAGTGTGAAGGAGAAACCTGTCAAAACCTCACCGGGGGCAGCACCAGGGCAGAACTCCAGTGACCTGTCCTGGTGATGTCTGTCTGTCTTTGCAATCCTATAAAGCTCTGAAGTTTCTACTGCCTATCAGGGGTCTTTCCAATGGCAGCTCCAGCATTTGATGTCTTCTCCTGCCCAACCTGCACATTGAAAACAGATCTACTTCCTCCTTTCCACCCTTGGAGACCAGCTCCATATCCCCCTGAAGGTGCACTGTGTCCTCAAGAGGATAGCTGCTGAAGAGACACTGGCCACAGTTCTGTCCCCATCTCCCCAGTCATTCTTCCCTGTTGCTGTGACATGGTGAGGTGTCCCTGCCCATGGCAGGGGGGGGGACTGAATGATCTTTAAGGTCCCCTCCAACCCAAACCATTCTGTGATCTATGATCCTTTGGAGAAGACAGGTGAGGATGGGGCAGGAGGAGGAGCTGCAGTGCCTCACCCTGCCAGCCTTGCCTGGCCTGTCTGCCTTCTGCTCCAGCCCATTCCCAGACTTGGACTTTGCTATTAGCTGGTGACTGCAGGGCCGTTGGGTGGCAGAGCCAGCTGGTCACTGGGCAGGGCTTCCTCCTCCTCACTCTGCCTGGGAGGGCACAGGCAGCTCCAGGAGAATCTGCACTCCTGCTGTGCACATTGGGGCTGGAGCAGGGGGGCAACCAGACCTCTGGTGGCTGTGGAGCTTTTGTGTGCTGCTGTGCTGCTGCCAGGGGTGTGCTTGGTGGAGACCCAGGTTGGGGACCAGGCTTGGAGGCAGTCAAGAGGGAGGTCAGACCTATATCTGTAGCTTCCACAGCATGAGGAACTGAAATCTGCATGTGGGTGATTCAGCTCCTGTAGAAACTGGGGAGCTGCAGCACTGGCCTGATGGCTGCATTTCCCCTCTCCCAGCCAGCAGTGGGTGCAGGGTCTGTGCTGCCTTCTGCCTTCACCATGGCCTTGGCACACACACCTTCTATGCACAAGGTCCATGTCCTCTCCCTTACCATCCTCCTCTCCAAACACAGCCATGGCTGCCCTGACTGAGCACTGCCTTCAGCCAGAAATGGGCACTTGAAGAGCTCTTCTTTCTCCCCAAAATCACAGCCAAAAACATAATTCCTCCATTTCCTCTCTTCCCTCTCCTCTCGGCCTCCCACTCACAGCTCAGCCATAGATTTCCTGCTATTCCCACCAGTAGAGCTTTCCAACAGTTTCTAAGTTTGTTACCTGAGGCAACAGCAAAGCTGCTGGCCCCACTCTGCATGCCACCCAGGGGCCTTCATCCGTGCTAGAGAGGGGAAAACCTACCAACCCTCAGGAGAGCTTGGCTGCCTTGCCCTGCCCTGTGTCATGTCCCATCTACAGAACATAACGCACCACAAAATCACTGCAAAACACTGGGCACCAGAGATAGAGCCAGCCCTTGGCCCAAGGTGGTGCCAGCAAGAAGCTAGAAACCTTCTCACCAGGCTTCTTGCTGGCATTCATATTGAAATCACAGACTCGTTCAGGATGGGAGAGATCCCTTGAGATCATAACATTTGAAGTGGGGTTTGCCTGAACAGAACTGGTTGGGAGGGACATGTCCTACTGAGGCAGGTCTGGTCAGAAAGGGCAGGGAGACCATTCAGGTATTGCTCAGGAGAGGCAGGTACAATCACAGAATCATGAAGGGTTTGGATTGGAAGGGACCTTAAAGATCATCCAACCTCCTGCCATGGGCAGGGGCACCTCCCACTAGACCAGGTTGCTCCAAGCCCCATCCCTCCTGCCCTTGAACATGTCCAGGGATGGGGCAGCCACAGCTTCTCTGGGCAACAAGAAGCATCAGGAGTAGCATCAGTAGAAGCAGCAGCTTGCTCAGGGCACAACTCCCCCAGAAAGAAGACAGCTCTGTCCTGAGGGGGCTGCAAGCATCCTTTGGAGTCAACAACTCCTGCCCTCTGCTGATCTGCTCTTCCAGGGCTCCATGTACCATCATCTCCCACATAAACCTCAGCTCAGCCACCCAAGCCAGCTTGCAAACACACGGGTGGCTTTTATATATAGAAACCCAGCAGCGTGTTAATAACCAGCTAGAGAAGGATGAAATGATTTGCAACCTGCAGAAGAAAAATGACTCCCCTCACCCTGCCACAAGGAGCTTAAAATACTGGATGCTGTGGTGTAGGTGACGTGGATCTGCCTACACACATGAATTCCAATGTTCCCTGAATTAGCAGAACACTTCATGTGACATTCAGTGAGGGGGGCTGCCGGCTCCCAGGGCGCTGCATTTATGATGATTCAAAGAGTTTCAAATCTAATGGCAGGGAATAAAAATAGCTGGTTCCTGCTTGGAACAATTCATTACACAACAGACCTCCCTCCAGCCTCCTCCTGCCGCTCGCTGCTCCCTGGGAAGTTTCCCAGTGCTGCTGGGGAGCTGCAGCCTGGGGACAGAGCAGGTGCTGAGGTTGGAGCAGGACCTGGGCAACCAAGGTCCTGAGGAGCACCTGGGGGGTTAATGTTGCCCAGACCTTCCCACTGACACAAGTGACTGCACCACCAGGAGAAGCATCAAGTCTTGTCTCATCTACCTGGGGCACCTCCTTAGGAGCTGGTGAATGGCTTTAGGAGAGCCAGTCCACTCTAGGGTGGCCTGATGTCCCAAGGGCTCATCCAGCCCATCTGCAAATCCAAATTCCAAGCACCCAGTGCTGGACAAAGCAAATCCTGGTGTAGGCTACATTGGTGTGTGAGCTCAAGAAAGTGTGCAAACTGGTTTCTCAGTGCTACTGAGGCCTATGTCACTGGTGGAAAGATCTCCTCACTTTTCACTTCATATGTGAATAAGCCTGGTTTGGGTTGGAAGGGACCTTAAAGATCATCTAGATCCAACCCTCCTGCCATGGGCAGGGACACCTCCCACTAGACCAGGTTGCTCCAAGCACCATCCAAACTGGCCTTGAGCACCTCCAGGGATAAAGCATCCACAGCCTCCTTGGGCAAACTGTTCCAGTGTCTCACCACCCTCACACTAAAGAATTTCTTCCTCATGTCTAACCTAAATCTCCTCTCTTTCAGTTTAAAGCCATTACCCGTTGCACTGTTGCTACGTGCCCTTGTAAAAATCCCCTCCTCAGCTTTCCTGGAGCCCCTTCAGGCACTGGAAGGTGCTCTAAGGTCTCCCTGGAGCCTTCTCTTCTCCAGGTTGTACACCCCCAACTCTCCCAGACTGTTTCCAGAGCAGAGCTGCTCCAGCCCTTGGATCATCTTTGTGGCCTCCTCTGGACTCACTCCAACATACTCCATGTCCTTCTTCTGTTAGGGGCTCCAGAGTTGGACACAGTTCTCCAGGTGGGGTCTCACCAGAGTGGAGCAGTGGGGCAGAATCTCCTCTTGTCCCTGCTGGTCATGCTGCCAGTGATGCAACCTGGGACATGGTTGGTTTCTGGGCTACCAACCCACATTGCTGACTCATGTTGTGCTTCCCATCAACCAACACCCCAAGTCCTTCTCCTCAGGGCTGTTCTCAACCTGTTCTTCAACCAGCCTGTGTCTGTGTTTGGGATCGCCCTGACCCAGGTGCAGGACCTTGCACTTGGCTTTATTGGACTTCATGAGGTTGGCATGGTTTCTGCCTCTTTAATGAAGAAACTGCAACAGCTTCTGAGGCCTCATGGGAGCTAAATAGTGTCCTGCACCCCTGGGAGCCTTGGTGCGTCCATGGTCCTCTGCTTGATCTTCAGGCAATGGAATATCTCTGCTGGGAATGCCAGTTGGTGCCCACTGGAGTGATGGGAGGGGACAGGATCTGACTGGAGCCACCTCAAAACAGCCAAAGAATATTTTTTCTTCCTTATATGCTCTAGATATTTTTGTAAAGTTTTTTGTTTTTTTTTTTAAAGCAGCACAACCGAATGTGAAAATCATTGGCTGCAATATGCCAAGTATTTCTGACTTCAGGTGTTGACTAAGCTGGAGGAGCAGATGAAATCTTGAGAGACACAGAGATTTTATTTTCATGCAAATGTGCAAATGTCACTGGTAACATAATCAACTCTCAAGGGAAAAAAACCCCAGAAACTTTACAACCTATTTGTCTGTCCCTAAATAGAAATTTCTCAGAGTTCTCCAGAAGAGGGGATCTGCTCTGAAGAAGGAAATGCAAATGATTAAGGAGGTCAAATGAGACAAATAAAGGCAACGGAAAAACGGGAGAGTTTTCAGGAAGAAAGCAGGAGAGCTGGTGAGATGAAGTGGAAGGACCAGGGCAATAGCAAGGGTCACTGTCATTTGAAATCTACCTCCAGTCTCTGCTCTCTTACAGAGCACTTGGGGCACATGCTGGTGACAACATGAGACATGTTCCAGCTTGTCTGGAAGGTCATACCATTTGGGACCAAAACTGATTTGTTCTGGTCAGTGCTGATCAAGAGGCCTGGAGCTCCCTCTGTGGAGCAAGAGGAGATGAAAAACACTTTACATGGCTGCCCTTGACCTTACTTATGCTGTGACCCCCAGGGTGAAGGTTGTCCATGCTAGCACTGAAAACCTGTGGAACGGAAAAAGGCAGGACACTCTGCCCTGAGCCATCAGCTGGATGCTCCTGCCTCACTGTGCTACCAGGGGGAGCAGCCCCAGCACTGGGGGCAGCAAGAACTGAGCAGATGAGGAGGAGGTGGGGATAGCTCAGAGAGCAGGGTCAGCCTCCTTGCCCAAGGTGTTTGTGGCAGTTCCAGAGTGCTCTGAAGGGTATGGCTCATGCTGCTGTGCCACCAGGGCTCTGCAGTTGGCAAGAACGTTGCTTTGCTCCAGGGCAGATGTCCCTGTTGCCTAAATGTTCAGATGAAGGTAGGTGGGGCCCTGCCTGCATTTGAGTTGCAAGATGGAGATGCTGTCTAGTGTGGATCTGCTCAGTGCCTGAGGCAAAGCAGCTCATGGTGCCTGAGGGTCTTTGGGCAGGGGGAGGCAGGTGGGCAAAGCCAGCAGCTCCCTCTGCCATTCCTTCCAGAAGATCAGCCCTCAGTGTGCTGGAGCTGCAGGAGCACTTCCTTTCTCTCTAACTAGGTCAGTGCAGAAGTGACGTTACTATAGCAATTGGAGTGAGATTTCATAACTTTGCTTCAGTGATGGGCACCCTGCAGGATTCACTACTAGGTGGAGAGGGGGTTGTCACTGAAGCACCCTCCCCAGCTCCCCATCCCCACCTCTCCCTCCTCACTGCTCTGCTACCCCTTGTGCCACCAGCACCGCAGTCCCCACCTCAGCTGTTCCTGAAGAGCCCCAGAGTCACCCCTGGGCCATACTGTACCTCTCACGGCTTGCTGGGCCCGGGGACTAGGCCAGATTCAGCATCCTCTGCACCATGTGTCACTCTGGGCTCCAGAGCTGTCCCTCATGAAGACCTGCCAGGCAGAGAGAAAAGGGAGAAGATTTTCAGGTCACAAAGAGCAGAGTGTTGTCTTCCTACCAAATGCCCAGGCCATAACCCTGGTGCTGTACAGACACGATGGCTCTAATGGACAATCAGGTTGTCTTTGTTGGGTTCAAGCAAAGGCACGAGGCAAACGAGGCAGAGACAATGCTCATGGGAGGGAGTCCCATGTCCCTCTGTGTCACACGTGGAGTGAAAGGATGGAAGGGAGATCAGCTGGGTGGGCTTGCAAAACACAGAAACTTTACAACCTCCTTGTCCCTAAATACAAATTTATCCAAGTTCTCCAGAAGAACAAGCAAAACACCTGGGATCCCTGCTCAGGGGCATGGGGCTTGGACAAGCCCCTTCGTGGGAAAGTGCTCTATGACTTTCCTTCCCTTGTTTCTTTGTCATGAAATAATCCCCCAAGTAAGCCCCTTGCCATCTGTGGTGGTGTCTGTGTTTCTGGGCCAGGCCAGGAGCCGGGCTGGTTCTGTACCTCATCGGGGCTGTTCCCTTTGCTCTGAGCCCTGGAGGAAAAGCATCTGGTAAGGCAGGAAGGACAATCCTGAGGATAAACACCCTGACTGGGGTGGCAGATGACAGCCAGTTACCTTTGGTTTGTCCTAGCTGCCAAAATTTGTGTCTTCCCCTTACCTACCGGGGCTGCTCATTAAACTTCTGGTTGAGCAGCTCACGCTGTAAATCTCTCCTGTCTGGTCACTGGGTGCTACTGTATTGCAGCTAAAACCTTGTGCTTCTTTCCTCGTTGTCATTCACCATCAGCTACACTGCCAACAACTGACAAAAAAGCTCCCTGCATGAAAAAGGAAGTAAATAAATATGGGGGGAAACCCCAGTGTTCCTTAATGTCCTCAAAACCCTAAACACTGCAACAAAGGACACAGCCTGACTTATTTTATCAGTGAGATTGAATATTATTTGGGATTTACATCAATTAATTTCCAAGGCAGGTTTGTCTGTGTGCATGCACCTTGTCTCTTCTGCACTGAGAAGATGCAGGCATGGTGCTGGGACAATCTGCAGGGGTCAGCTTTTCTCTGCTGAGAAGCAAGGGACAGGAACGGGGTGGTCACCCAACAGCAGCAATCAGCCTTCCCTGGCCTGTGCCTTTTGACATTCCTAATTGGGCAGAGGTGGCATCTGGGTCTTGAGAAGGTCTGCCTAGAGCTCCAGGTGCTTTTAAATAGACAAACAATGGTTTCTTCTTTAGGGGATGCACGGAAGGCCGGGACCAGGATACAAACCTTGGCAGTTTTTCTAGGAAACCTGGATCTGAGTGGTGGGTTAAGGAGAGGAAGACCAAAGAGATGCCTGTGATGTGACAGCAGCTCTTTGTCCACTGAAAAGTGAGATGGGCACTGCAGCACCCACAAGATCCCTCTGTCTCACCCTCCACCACTCAGCAAGAAGGGTTTTCTCCCCAGGATAACCCATGCTGCTTTCACTGACCTGCCAGGTGTAATGTCTGCCTGGGTTGTGACAGAGGCACCATGGCTCCTTCCAACCATGCTCAGCAGCCCTCCTGAAATCTGTCTCAGGGCCACAAAGCCGAGATTGATGGACAGGTACAGTGCAGGCAGAGGATAGGAGGACCTGCTGTTCAAGAGGCATTCAGAGACTCGTGGTGGATATCCCAACAGTGAGAAGAATGGAAAGCCTGGTTGGATCAGAACACTGCCCTCCTACATCTGTTAAAAGCCCTCTTCACTTTCCCACTAGCTCTGCACCACTTTAACCCCAACCAACACTGCAAAGGAAGGATTACAGGAAAGGCACTTGGCTGGGAAAGCCAAGAAGGAGACAGCTGTTGTTTAGACAGGGCAGTCACACATGTCCCCAGAGCTCACATGGCTTCTACACCAAAGCACTTGTTCTTTGAGTTTCTTGCTGCTTCTGGGTACTCAGCTGTGAAAACCAGAGACAGACACGACCCAGGAGGTACAGCCAACGCGCTTCCAGCTCACCAAGAAGGCCTCTGCTTCAGAGGCATCAGCTCTTGAAGACAAGGGACATTTCCACATCCTAAAATCAGACATTCCTGAGCTCAGAGATGTCAGTGGGGCTGCTGCCAATAGGCCACTGCTCCCCTGCACTAAAAATACCATTAATAATAGAAGAGGTATAATGGGTCTGGGTGCTGCTGATGGCCATGAAGCAGGAATTGCATTGACACCATCCAACCCTTTCACAGCTCTCTCTGAATTCCAGCTCCTACAGAGTTGAGTGAGGTTTGAGCCTGTAATCCAGATTTGTAAAGCCTGCAAGAGCCATTAGCACAGCCAGGACCCATGGCTAGTGCTACCTACAGCCACCCACACCATCTGCATCCATCTGCCCAGTGTTCAGCAGCAAAGCCATTGCTCTTCTGGTCTAAGGTCACTAGTATTGTCGTGAAAGGTGACACTGTAAGCCACTAGAACCACTAATGTCCATCCTGAAAGCCATCCGCATTGGCTAGCAGTGTTCTCAGCTCATCTCCTGGGTGCACAAGTTTCCATCAGTAGTTCCCAGCATCCTGTATCACCACCAGTATCAACATCACCCACAACATCTGCATCTGTCACCAGCACTTGGAATGTGGAGCTGGTGCACCCCTAGAAGTGGCACCACTCCTGGGACCCCTCAGCACAGAGGGACCCTGCAGGGTGGAGGAGCAATGCCTGGGCTCCAGGCCTCCCCTGTCCCAGCACATTTCTCAAAATACAAGATGCCAAATACATTTTTGTCTGCAATCCTGCTTTTGTCTTTGCGTGCTGCTGTTGCACTGAGAAAGCAGTGCTATAATTACATTTAATTAATATAAGCATCAAAGCCCCAAGCCAACACAAATGAACCACTTGTGCCACCAGCACAACTACGTTACGTGGATTCCCAGTGACCTGCTGCCACTGCCCCCCTCTTCCTCCCGCTCTCAGGAGCTTTTCACTCATGTCATGGCTGCTGCATAGAATCAGAGAATCACAGAGTCATCCTGGTTGGAAGGAACCTTGAAGATCATGAAGTCCAACCATAACCTAAATCCACCAACCATAACCTAATTTACCCATTCAGCGCTTAAATCATGTCACTGAGCACTACATCTGTATTTCTTTTAAACACTTCCAGGGATGGTGACTGCATCACCTCCCTGGGCAGCCTGTTCCACTGAAAACACTGTGTGGAAGGACACACTTTGCCATGTGTGTGTAACTTCAGGCAGGTGGATTGCAGACCGAGGTGAAGGCTGGGGAGCTGGGGGCAAGCTGGGGTCCCTGAGTTTCCAGGCAATGAAGGCACAGGATGCTGGAGGAAGTTGCCAAGAGTCCTTGCAGGGTCATCTCTGTGCTCCCACATTGTTGTTTGCTCAGGGCTGTCCTGCTGATGAACTGATGTCCCTTCCCCACGTTATTCAAGACACTTTTGGTGAATTAGGGCCTCAGATGCTCTGCAGCCAAACCTCACTGGAAAATCAGCTCATGATTATTGTGCCTCCTTCATGGTCTAGGAGAGGAGGGCCACAATCTGCCCTCCTGTAGCCCACATGGTCCTGTTGGACTTGAAGTGTGGCTGGAGAAGACCTTGAAAAGACTGATCTAGTGTTTGTGATCCCCAGTGTTGCCACCTCAGAGATGACTTCAGCTAATGGACAGAAAGAAGCAGCTCTGAGTAAAGGCTCCTATTGCCTGTTGGGTTCTCCAGACAAAGTCACTGAGGGTTTCCTCATGACTGAGGAGTGGAAACCACATTCTGCTCACATGGCAGCATGATGGCAAGGACAGGATAGTCTGTCCCTTACAACCAGCCACTCCTGGGGCCACACTGGAATGGCACAACCTGAGCAGAGCAAGGCAAGCAGAGCAGTCCTGGGAGGCGTTCCTGGAAAGGTGCAGATGATTCTGGGATTTCATTCTAGTGAAAACACTGAACTGTTACAGGCTCAAAAAGCTGCATTTTGGGATGGGTCTGTTTGAGAAAGGGATGTCCCACCCTGGCTGGTCCCTCACTTCCTGCTGCAGGGATTTTCTGCTTCTCTTCCAAACTTGAAAGAATCTTAGCAAACTGCCCATGTCTGCTGCTATTAAACCTGAGAAGAAATTAAGTCCTCTTGTCAGGGAACCAGCAAAGTGACCTTCCCAGGCTTCTCTGTTTCACTGCCAGCCCCACGCTGGACACAGAGCTGTGGTGTGGGAGGAGGGCTGTGAGCCTGAGTGAAGCTCCTGTGAGCGCAGCAGGGATGTCCAGGGTAACAGAGGGGAAAAGCAGATCCAGCACAGAGGCAGCGAGAAACTGGTGAAAGGCACAGTCAGGCATGCAGGCTTCCAGTGATGACAGGTGCTGAATGCAGGGTTCTCCTCTCCCTGTTATCATCTCTAACTTGAGTTCCTTCTGCTACTTAGATTTAGAGACCGTAAGTTCAGGTACAGTCATTGCAAACCTCTGGCCTGCTTTGCTTTATGAAATAGGCCATAGCATCATTCTGTGCTCATCCAGCAACAGAAATGATAAATACCTGTTTTCTTGTACTTCTCATCTCATAACCATTTATCTGGATAAAACAAACATATTGAGCTCCTTCAGGTCTCCCAGAAAGAATTCAATTTTGTATGAAGGATGCTTGGGACATGATCTGGGAGCTATCACTGCCTCACGTTCCAAGAAGGAAAAAAGAGATGCTGTGGAGAAAGTGGAGAGCAGAGCTGAGACATGGCTGTTCATAAGTGAGGAGATTTGTAGCCAGGATTAGGATTCTCCGAAGGAGGCATGAATGGAAAAATACACGTGTGAAAGCACCAGAGGAAACAACTGGGAAGTCCTGCT